>NC_034605.1:65880060-66007428 GCF_900095145.1 Mus pahari | reverse complement strand
CCTTTGAGTGAGTGTGGAGAAGAGCAACAGCCCTCCATACCCCCTTTGATTGAGTGTTTAGAAGAGCAACAGCCCTCCGTACTCCCTTTGAGTGAGTGTGGAGAAGAGCAACAGCCCTCCATACTCACCAGTTTAGGTGGTTGGTTGGAGGGGAGCTTTGTCGTGTTTGTTGTTGTTTGGTTGGTTTGGGGATAGGGTCTCTCTGTGCAGCCCTGGTTGGCCTGGAGTTTGTTATGTAGAGCAGGCTGGCCTTAAACTCATAGAGCTGGTTTGCCTCTCCCTCCAGATGCTGGGATTGAAGACATGCACCACTCAGTTTATGGGGTTCTCCATCCGTGGATTCAGTCTGTCAAATGCCAATAGAAAATATTCAAAAGAAATATGTCTGTCCTAAATGTATCCAGCCTTTTCTCTCCCATTATTCCCTTGGCAATACATTAAACAACCATCTATATGGCATTGTCATTGGATTAAGAATTTCAAGTCACGGGCTGGTGAGATGGCTCAGTGGGTAAGAGCACCCGACTGCTCTTCCGAAGGTCCGGAGTTCAAATCCCAGCAACCACATGGTGGCTCACAACCACCCGTAACAAGATCTGATGCCCTCTTCTAGAGTGTCTGAAGACAGCTACAGTGTACTTACATATAATAAATAAATAAATCTTTAAAAAAAAAAAAAGAATTTCAAGTCACATAGAGGTGATTCCAGTCTTACAGGAGCAGGGTGAGACACACAGGTGCTCCTCTTTATAAAAGGGTTGTCACATCCACTAGGATCCTTGGAACCCATCCCCTGTGCATAGTCAAAGGCTATATAAGAGGGAAGGCACAGCCAGGGCAGAGGACAATGAACAGCCTGGTCACACTTCTGAAGCAGTCACCTGTGAGGACCTACGCTCTCTTCTCCTGCTCTGAGCCATTTGCACAAAAGGTGGCTCTGTAAAATGCTTGCAATACAAGTGTGAGGATTTGAATCCGATCCCCAGAACCCACATAAAACACCAGGCACAGAGGAGCACATCTCTAATCCCAGTCCTGGGAAGGCAGAGAATCCCTGGGGTATACAGGCCAGCTACTCTAGCTGAATTAATAAATAAGCTTCAAGCTCAGTGTAAGGCCTGTTTGAAAAATGTAAGGTGGATGGGTTGGTAAGATGGCTCAGTGGGTTACGGTACTTGCCGCCAAGTTTGACGATCTAGGTTCTAGTCCCCAGGACCCACACTGTTGGAGAGAACAGACTCCAGAAAGTTATCCTGTTTCACACACACACACACACACACACACACACACACACACACACACGAAGGCATTCAGCAGCTTACAGTCTCTGGTCATTTCGCCTGTGTTTGTCCATGAACCAGGGCCTCTTCTGAGCATGCAGGAAGAGAAGGCCCAGTTGTCTTTCATCTTTGGCTTGGAGGCTTGGATTGCAGAGATGCAGAGAGGTTAAGTCAATAGCCCAAGGCCAAAAAAGTGAAGCACAGCAGCAGAACTCTAACAAGGTTGTTAGCCTTACAAGGAAACATTGGTCCATCAGCATGGAGATCTGGGGTGGTAGAACTTGACACTTTCACATTATCAAAGCCAAGACCTTCCGGTGTTTCCACCTACCAAATGTCTCCCCTCAGCACACCAACCCAGAGAAACCTCAGAAGTTGACTAAGCACCAGGCTACTTTCCCCCCCTTCCTTGATCCTCTCTTCACCCTGCAGTCCCTGGAAACTGCAGGCACCACGCGCTGTCTGCAAATTCAAAGGCACAAACAGGCAGGAGCGACCAAAAGGCTGGAGGGTGAGCCTGAACGAAACACCAGCATTTTAGAACACTCTTCCATGAAGGGAGGTGAGCTCACTTCCTGAGGAAATTACTGCAGGGGACGTCTACAGGGGCCAGCCGGGCCTGGCGTGACAACATCTGAAACGGCCCCATGGTGTAACCAGGCATGAATATTGATTCAAATGAGTTATACATATTTATGCACTCTTTATTATTTTATTCACACCTTCTCCCCACACAGTTCATCCATGCAAGACACTGGGCTCATCACCTCATAGACGCCATGAAACCAACCGCTTTGAAATATTTGGTAACTAAAGAAGCTAAGTCACTAGTGAAAAATTAAAAGCAGAAGGTGGCAGAAAGCTCATCTGGAAGGGATAGATCCTAAACACCAGACACTGTCCCTTCCTCTGTCTTTCCTGACTGACTCCGTGGAAGAGAGAACATGGCTGCCGGCAGCGGATCTAGCAATTGTCATTTGGACAAATAGGGCTCTTTCCTAATATCCACATTCTTTTCACATGGCCTCATGAAAACATAAACATTCACTCCATCCTCAAAAAATGCAGGGCTCTGGAAAAAAGTGCCCCACTCAGCTCCCTGGCCAGGCGGCAGGAGCCTAAAATGGGTGTTACCTATTGGTTCCCAGCAGTGAGGGCTTACTGTGCTGAGCTTCAAGGAGAGGCAGCCATGATTCTTTCCGGGATGCCCTGAAGAGAGCAGGGCTCCTCCAATGCAATGGTCAGACAGTAAATGGGCCTCCCAAAAGCCCCACGTACCCTCTTTTTATTATTATCTAATTTCTTGAGTATATTCTTAGCCTCTTGATCTTATCAGTCTCAAAGGGAAGCAGAATTAAAGTTTGGATTTCTTCACAACATGTTAAGTAGAACTTTATGCATTTTTCCTTTACACTAGTTGTTCCTCCAAGCCCTGGAGACATGTCAGAGGCTACTGACCGACAGTGGCAGTGTCTTAAATGACATTATTCTGGAGAAATGAAATATGGTATATAAAAATTCAAGAACAAAAAAGTAATCTGTTATTTTTTATTTACATTTATGTGTATGTGTGTTTGATATTGTGTGTGTGCATGTGTGCGTGTGTGCGTGTGCTTATAGGTGTGCACACAAGTGGAGAAATATATGGAATTTCTTCTTGCATCGCTCTCATTAAGGGTCTGAGATGGTATCCATATTTAAATCAGGTATCTACATCTTGCCTCTGATGACAAAGACATCTCTCTGGATAGTAGAGGAAAAGAAGTTTTTCTAATGGAAGACTCTACGTATCTGTGGAAGAGAAAATTGTAAGTCTAAACCAAGTTAAGAAAAATAAAATGACCAGGTGTAGTGGTACATATCTTCAATCCCAGCTCTAAGGAGGCAGAGGCAGGTGAATCTCTGTGAGTTCAACACAGCTTGGTGTACATAGTGAGTTTCAGATCAACTGTTGCTATATAGTGAGATTCTGTCTCGAAAAACAAACAAAAACAAAAAATAAAAACAAACAAACAAACAACATTGGGTGGTTACATCATCAAAGCTGATCTCTCTGATTTCAGAAAACAGGTCTTTGAAGGCAGTAGGATAATGCACGTCAAACAAGTATATTCCACAAAATTCATAAGGAGAGTGAACTCTCCCATGGGGGGAGCCTCTTACTGAAACTTCATCAGGTGCCCACCATCCTACACAGTCCACACAGAAGAGGATGTGCCCACCATCCTGCACAGTCCACACAGAAGAGGATGTGCCCACCATCCTACGCAGTCCACACAGAAGAGGGAAATGTGCCTCCTTGATTATCTGTCCCCCACTTGGAACAACTGTTACAGGAGCCATGAAATGGGGTGAGTTGGGAAGCAATCCTTCCCCACCACCTCATCTCTGGATAGACTGACCTCCCTTCTTTCAGGAGAGTGGGTCAGGAAGGACCAAGGAGCAGGCTGGAGACTCTACATACCCTACACAGTATATCACATACACTAAACATAGCACAGCACAGCACACATCACATACAAAGCTACACCAAAACACACTCATACTGACACACATAATAACACACATCATATATATCACATGAAAACACCCTAAACACTACACACACACACACACACACACACACACACACACACACACTCACACACACACCCTCTGCATACTGCAACATAACCCCTCCACACGATACTTCATCCCACTATGCTCACACCACGTTGTAGTACAATAGGTACACCTCACCCCTTACGTGTATCCCAACAATACTACACCATGCAAACATTACATGGCACTACACACACCCCCACACAAACACACTACACTGATAAGCTTTGCTTGCACAGGTGTGAGGATCTGTGCCAAGCCTCTGAAGAGCCAAAGAGGGCAAGGATGTAAGAAACGCTCAGAGACCTTTGTGCCACTGGGTAGTCAAGTGTGACGACATCCCAGGCTTCTTCCTAGAGCACAATAGGCTGGGCCCCTCTCAGCTGGGAGGCAGTACTTTGTGAGCCACTGATTTTAAAGAAACAAAGCGGACTGCAATCCACATTCTAGAAAGTGCCAGAGCCTCTGACTCCATGGGTATGAAAAGGAACAGTAAAGCTCAATACAAAATGGGCACTCTTGTTCTCTGGGAGATTTTACGTCAGACAGTAATAATGGCATATTTTGTAAACAAAAGTAAACTTCAGTTTGCATTCCCCCCACCTCCACCCCTAGACCAACCCGTGCTTTCTCCAGTGAGGTAAAAGCTAAAATGTAGTGTGTGAGTAGATTCTGTGGGAGAAAAAGAGGGGACCATTCATATGAAGGAGCTCTTTATTCCACATACATACATACATTGCTGGGTGTAGAGAGAAAAAGCCTGGAGAATCACTGCAAGCAATCTACAGTTGTTATCTCTGAGGAAGACCTGTTTGTCCGGCAAGGATCCCTTCACATCTAACTTTGTCATTCTAATCTACTGGATTCTCTGATACTGAGAACACATTCATTGTTAACTTTAAAACCCGCTGTTAGCAACGACAAGGAAAATGAAAGGGGAGCATAAATCAAATTTACACCTGAAGGTAAAAAAGTTATAAGCTTCTAAATGTATGCCTCCATTGGCGGGTCACGATGGCATACGAGTTTGGTTTTGTTTTTAGACTAGAGATGTTCCGGAGATCACTCATAGAAAGTGAGAGCTGTGTGTCCAGCCTCCTGTGTGACCCAGTGTTACTGCAGAGCGGAGGGGCTATCGGGCTTGATGGCAGTAGATGCCACAGCCAGCAGAGGAGTTACCAGTGTGTGTTTGAGACCATTTCCAACACTGTCTCTGGCCCTATCACCACAGAGTCACTGTTCTCTTCCCTCTAAGTCTCTACATCTCCTCAGACTGGAGTGAAAGCAATCCATTTGCCCCCTCAGTATCTGTGAGGTTCTAGAATACGCTACATCTAAATGTAGAACTATTAATGCCTTCTACAAAATGGCCTAGTGTTTGCATAAAGCCAACACAATTTCTCTGTGTACTGTCATCTCTATACTAGTTAGGATTCCTATTGCTTTGTGGAAACACTATGGCCAAAGCAACTTGGGGAGGAAAGTATTTATTTGGCCTTATAACTCCACAGCACTATATTTCATTGAAGGAAGTCAGGACAAGAAGTCAAACAGAACAGAAACCGGGAGGCAGTGACCAGTCCAGAGGCCATGGATGGGTGCAACTTAATAGCATGTTCATCATGGCTTGCTCAGTCTGCTTTCTTGTAGAATCCAGGATTCTCAGCTCAGGGATAGCATCACCAACAATGGGCTGGGCCCTTCCACATTGATCACTAATTAAGAAAATGCCCTACAAGCTTGCCTACAGCCTGGTCTTATAGAGCCATTTTCTTCATTGAGGCTCCTTCTCCTCTGATGGTTTTAGTTTCTGTCAAATTGACACATAAACCCAGCTAGGGCAATCTCTACATAGCTTTTTTTTTCCCCTAAAATTTATTTATTTTTATTTTATATGTGTGAGTGTTTTGCCTGCATCTGTCTGTGTATCATATTCATGCAGTTCCCACAGAGAGCAGAAGGGCATTAGATACCCTGGGACTAGAGTTATAGTGGTTTTTAAGCCACTATGTGTATGCTGGGAGCTAAACCAGGGTCTCTTGCAAGAGCAGCCAGTGCTCTTTACTGCTGAGTCATCTCTCTAAACCCTCATCTTAGTTTGGGTTTTACTGCTGTGAACAGACACCGTGACCAACACAAATCTTATAAAGGACATTTAACTGGGACTGGCTTACAGGTTCAAAGTTTCAGTTTATTATCACCATGGCAGGGAGTACAGCAGCGTCCAGGCAGGCGTGGTGGTGGAGGAGCTGAGAGTTCTATATATTTTTCCAAAGGAAGCCAGGAGCAGACTGTTTTCAGGCAGCTAGGAGGAGGGTCTCAAAACCCACACCCACAGTGACACACTTCTCCAATAAGGCCGTACCTACTCAACAAGGCCACACTCCAAATAGTGCCACTCCCTGGGCCAAGTGTATTCAAAACACCACAGCCCTCTACTTTATTTGTTTGTTTGTTTATTTATTTATTTATTTGCTTTTTTTTTTTTTAAAGATAGGGTCCCTGTACATATTGCTATCTGTTCTAGAACTCACTGTGTAGACCAGGCAGGCCTTGAACTCAGAAAATCTACCAGCCTCTGCTTCCTGAGTACTGGGATCAAAGGAATATGCCACTACACCCAGAATCTACCTTAATTTTTGAGGCCAAGTTTCTCACTGAACAGTGACCTCACTAATCTTGAAAAATTAGTTGTCAATAGAGCCCTAAGGACCCTCCTGCCTCAGTGCTGAGACTGAATTCTAGGTGTGTGTCACCACACCCAGCTGGGGCTCTTAGGCCAAGTTCTTAGCACTTTATTAACTGAGCCATCTCCCCAGCCCAGCAGCTACACTTGTAAAAAGACACCCTAGAGAGTGGGTCAGGCTCGGGAGAAATACCAACTGACAAGCTCAAAGCAGGAAAGACTTGGTCATCACCAGCACAAGTCCTTCAGACTCCATTCCCCACCCGCTTCCACCCTCTAGGTACCAGCAAGGCACTGTTGGTGGGAGACGGAGGAACAAACCACAGCTAGATGCTTGTAACATCTCCCATCTGCTCTGGGGTTTAGGTCAGTTCTGAGACAAAGTGAGGGTGAGACACAGTCCCATTTGCCAGAGCTGCATGTCTCACGGGAAAATGCAACACTGCAAAATTCCAACCACCCAGCTTTCACAGGAGTAACCTCATGGCCATTATGGGGATTCTTGTTGGTGAGCTGTCCTGTGACGAAGGCCATTACTTTCCAAGTAGAAAACTGGGCACCATCCTGACGCGGGCCTGAGATGCACTGAGTGCTCACAATGCAGCAGAATGGAGCTTCTGCTCAAAGGTCTTGAGTGGGTTGTTGGCAAAGAAAGGCAAGTGGGGTGCACAGAGCCAGTGTTTCTTTGCTCACAGACCCCAAATTTCTCAAAGGAGCCTATTTGCCATAGGCCTCTGTGTTTGGCTGATTGTAAACACAGAGAAGGTGGCATCAGGGGCTGAGGCTGAGCTTCCTAGGGCTCTGAGCTGACTCCTTTGAAAACCACTCAGCCAGAACTTGACAAATACACCCATTCTTTAGGTCCTAAGACTAAAGACTTGTGTCCTAAGGTGAGAAGGTGAGATCCTCATTCCTAAAACTACTACTACTACTCACATACACACACACACACACACACACACACACACACACACACACACACACACACAGAGAGAGAGAGAGAGAGAGAGAGAGAGAGAGAGTTGATGTTTGTACTTGGTTTATTTCTTTTGATGTTTTTTGTTTTGTTTAAGTTCTATATTGTTTGATAATTTTATACACGAATATAATCTGTTTAGATCACATCTACTCCTAACTGCCTTCCCCTTACTACTCCAACCTAGCCGTCAACTGATGAATGGGTAATGAAAATGTGGTATTTATATACACTACAATTTTATTAAGCCATAATAAAATTATAAAATTTGCATGTCAGTGGATGGATCAAACTAGAGAAATTATACTGACCAATGAAACACAGACAAACACCGTGTGTTCTTTATCAAGTATAGATCCCTCCTGTATTCTTTATCAAGTATAGATCCCGCCTTCACATCCTTACATTAGTGTGTTTAACTTGGAGCACCAGTTAGGGACAAGAAATTGGAAAAGGGCTACTGTGTGGAGGGGGACATTGAGGGAAAGGATGGCAAGCGCAGATGGAAGGGATGGGGGGGGTTAAGTGAGAAGGAGGTGGGGGAAGAGGGTAGAGGAGAGTGTCGGTGGGGGATAATTAAACAAAAAAATGTTTGAAAAAAATCATATGGAAACTGACTATTTCACATTTCCTGAAATAAGGTTTAATTGGAGTTATCATCACTGAGGGACAATTCTCCCTTCCAGAAGTTGGGAGGTTGACTAACAAAAAATCCAGGGCCAGATGTGAGATAACCATCTTCAAGGGGTCAAGGGATCCCAAATACCCCCAGAATAACAGAGACTGCTAAGATGGCTTGTATTCACCCATCAGAATGTGATGGTAAGGCCCTACTGCCAAAGGCAGTTTTGTCACAGATATGAAAAGATGAAGCTGTTACTGGCCTGAGGCTAGACCGAATGGGAATGTCTCCCACACCGATGTGTTTAAATGCTTGAAGTGAGCTCTGGGGTTTCTTAGCCCAGCTCTGTTCCCTGCCTGTTCTCTGACTGTGCTTGCTATGTCAAAAGCTGCTTCTCACTCCTGTGGCCAGGTCTTTCCCACTGTGATCCCCTCAAAATGTAAGCCCAAAATATACCCTTGCGTCTTTAAATGGCTTCTTGTCCTCTGATTGGTTAGGCCAATAAGTTACTAGTGTCCTGTGCAAGCAAGGTCTTCACATTCCCTGTTAGCCTCCCCTGCCACCTCGGGTTTTAGGAATGTTTAAGAAGCAACGTTGAGGATCTCTCTGGTGTTGACAGAAACCAGACATGTTAGGAAACATCTGCAATCCCTGTCTGCCTCTTCTTAGAGCAGACAGCCAGGTTTTCTGGAGCTCCCTGTTTGGCCATCTCACCTGCCACTGATATTTATCCCCAACTTTGAGCCACAAGCCCCCAACTTGTCAGGCCCCATTGTTTCTGACAGAACTGTGTGGACACCTCTACCTCCACCTAGAAACCTCTAAAGCACAGGGAAGCCAGAGCACTAAAACCAACCATGGAAGGCTTTGAGGAAAATGATCTTCAGGGACCCAGCTCCCATGTTTGTTAAATTCCTACTATCTGTAGGAGTGGAAAGAACCACACATGCGCAGAAATAACCTCTTTGCTGAATTCAGACTGTCTGTAGGAGTGGAAAGAACCACACACGCACAGGCATAACCTCTTCGCACAATTTTCAAGGACCTGCAATGAAAACCTTTTCACAGGCAAACCCTGAGGCGCTGCAGCTCTGTGGGTGGGATCGTGGAAAAAGCTTTGGGCTAGAGGAGGGAGATGCTCGGCCCCTTGTTTCTGCCTTAAGCAAGTTGCTTGCTTTTCAGCTTTTCTAGTTTCTAAAAAAGGAGGATTTGGGTTTACCCACAACTCTTTCCAATTCAAAAATTCTATAAGCCCGTGGCTGTATTTCATCATCTGTATAATCTTCCACATCAGGACCATGTGAGGCAAGACCTTGACTCTAGGATATGACCGTAGCTCTTGCTTGCATTTATCTTTGCTCTGCCTGCTCAAGGCATTATTAGATGTCCCACAGGCTCTGTTGGTCAGGAAGGCCACCAGCCCTTGCTAGCAATGTAGTGAGTTAGAAAGCCTTACTCCTTCCTGCTTATTCCTGTCTTCAGTAAGTCCCACAGCACAGGCTGGCACAGCACAGCACAGCCTGGCACACCATGTCAAGCAAACAGGAGTGGATGGGGAAGCGCAAAAGGCCTGGAAAAATCATGACCAGAAAGACACTCTGTGGAGTTGGTGCTTTAGCCGAAAGCTTCCTGAAAGCCCAACAGAAGGAAGCTCAGTAGATAGTCCATTAGCACCTTAGGATGGAAAAATACTCTAATACATAGGCTAGAATGGCCAGAGACATGCAGTTTCTTGCTATGCAATTTCCAAAAACCATGACTCTTCCTACTGGTAAAAAAAAAACAAACAGCATGCTCATTGACATTTCCAGAGTGTGCCTAATGGGAGAAGGCATCTGGCTGATTTTTTTCTATCATTTCTCAGAAAGGCCTATAGTACAGTTTAGTCACTTATTCTGTGTATCTGTCTGTGAGTATCATCAGGTGACAGTGCCAGGCAGGGAGGGGTGTAAAGTAAAAAGACATGGGTGATGGTGGTGGTGGTCACGGTGGGTGGCACCATTCCCTATGTAGGTAGCCCTGGACTATATAAACAGATGATCAAGCCAGTAAACAGCATTCCTCCATAGTCTCTGCTTTCGGTTCCTACTTCAGGTTTGTGCATTGAGTTCCTGCCATGACTTCCCTCGATGACGGACAGCATCAGGGTTTCTGTCCTCAATCTTCTTTTCTCCTGTTCAAATAGAAAGCTCTTTGTGTGTACCTTGCCACAAGTGCGCCCTGAGTTCTAGTGGACCATGAATGCTGAGAAGTGTTAACCCAGAGTCTGTGCACAGTTCCTTAGCTCAAACAGGGGGCAGTCTCCAGTGGGTCTTGCTCCCCTAGGAAGTAAGTACAATGAGCAATACCTATCATCATGCACATCATCTTGCATAGTACCAGGGTCCCAGGCTTGCACAGCCACGCCTGGCTTTTTATGTTGATGCTCTCTGATCTCAGGGCCCATGCTTATACAGCAAGCTCTCTTACATTCGGAGTTGTCTCCCCAGCATCTATACAGCTTATTGATTTATTAGTTTTATTTTTATATTTATTTATCTTATTGTTTTATGGGTATGAGTGTTTTGCCAGCATGTATGTATGAGTCTGGTGCCCATGGAATTCAGAAGAGGGCATCAGGTTCCTTAGGGCTGGAGTTACAGCCTTTGAGCTGTCCTGTGTGTGTGTGTGTGTGTGTGTGTGTGTGTGTGTGTGTGTGTGTGTGTGTGTGTGCTGGGAATAGAACCCTGATTGTCTGCAACAGCAAACAGGGCTCTTAACCACCAACCAACAAGCCAACTCTCTTGTTCATAAGTATCTTTTAAATAACTTTTAACTGGATGTTAGTGTATGTTTTACCTCAACCATACACAGAGTCTTATTAGTTTTCTTACAGGAGGATCAAACGTTCTAGACTTGCCTGAACTATATGGCAATGTGTTATTGAAAAAGAAAAAAAAAAAGGGAAGAGGAAAAGAAAATGAAAAAGACACTAGCTTGTCATGGTGGTACACAACTGTAATCCCAGCACTGGGAAGGTAGAAGCAGGAGAATGAAGAGTTCAAGATCATCCTTGCCTACACAGATAGCAAGCTGCAGACCAACCTGGACTACATACATGACAGCCCATCTCAAAACAAGATACACTTAAAGAGATGTTGCCATCCAAAGTTCTGAGACTGTGCCTACGTACATTTAATAGAATCCCCAGTTAAAGTGAAAAGATTGGCAAATACAAGATCAGGAATTCCTGCTGTAAAGGAAAACTGTATGTTGACTATAACCTCTCCTGGACAATTAGCCTTTGGCTCTCCTGTGCTAAGAAAAGGCCAATTTTAGATTTGGTTACTTAAAGGCATCTTGTTTTACAGTAAAATTCCTCAGTGGGGGGTGGGGGTCAGAAATGGCACCTTATTAAGCACACAGATCTAAGTCCAGCATCCATAATGTAAATCCTCTACTCACTGTCAAGGAGATCATCTTACACAGCTGCCCTGAAGAAGGATTTGAAGGCAAGTTGTTGGGATGGCAAAGCAGCTGATACAGAAGTCATCTATGTACATAACGGGACTGCTCTAGATGGGGGCACCAAGCACAAAACAGGAGCCAGAATGACTATAAGAAGCAGAAGGTTTTGGAGAGCTTTCAGAAGTCATTCCGGTACTACGTCCTTCGGCCCAGTGGTTCTCAACCTTCCTAATGCCGTGACCCTTTAAATACGGTTTCTCAAGTTGTACGGACCCCCAATCATAAAACTATTTCGTTGCTACTTCATAACTGTAATTTTTCTATTGTAATGAGTCATAATTTAACTATCTGACCTGTGACCACCCCCAAAGGGGTCAAGACCCACAAGTTGAGAATCACTGCTCCAACCTGTGTGGGGGAGTCAGAAAAGAAGAAGAAGAAGAAGAAGAAGAAGAAGAAGAAGAAGAAGAAGAAGAAGAAGAAGAAGAAGAAGAAGAAGAAGAAGAAGAAGAAGAAGAAGAGGAGGAGGAGGAGGAGGAGGAGGAGGAGGAGGAACAACAACAACCACCCTGGGAGAAAGAAACATAGATGCTGACAGCTAGAAGCCAGGCCTGCATGCTGTGAGGCTGTAGGGGGAAGAGCCCTGCCACACACATTCACATCTACCACCCCCCGACATGAGATACTCAAAAATAACTCCACTTACTGGGTTCTGGCTGTGTGCATGGCACATTTCTGTTTATTATTCCCTTTACCAAGTTATAACAAGTCTCCAAGAAAGCTATTATTTTTAGGACTTTATAGTAAAAATGTGAGAGTGGTAACTTCTCCCAGGCCACGTACTAGTATGCAGAACAAAACCCATCTGTTTCCCAAGAGTCCCTTCTAGACCCTGACCCTGTACCAGACTAGCTCTCTCTGCCTCTTGGTAAATACACAGACCACCCATCCCACACACAGCAGTGCTCATGGACAACCAATGTGTCCTTCCTGGCTCCTGGGCACCGCAGTTCTTGCCTTCCCTGTTTCTTTCGGGTTGGCATTGAAAGTGGTGCCAATTATTCAACAGTCAGTTGGCCAAATACAGGACAACTTTGTGCCTAGAAGCGAAGCTCTGAGGGCTTTTGACTGAACTTCCAAATGAACAGTGCCTGTGGCCAGGGCTCAGTGAGAACGGAGGTTTAATGAATCTGCACAGAGTCTGACTAAGGCAGGCCTGAACCATCTGAGCTTAAATGCAATTAGAAGAGGGTTGTCCCAGTGCTATGGGGCACAAAGTATGTGTAGCTGAAGTCGGGAAGGAATTTCCTGAAATAGCTGAGTTTTGCACAATGAAGCCCAGCATAAACGCTTGCTAGTCTCTCCAGCATAGCTCTGTGGACCAGGGACAGCATTGTGTTAGACCCTGAGATTATTAAATAACTTCCCTGTACTAGATTGGTGAGAAAGGGCTTTGTTTTATGAAATCACTGGGTATACTGTTGGAATTTATATCAACCTAAAACGGAGGATGCTCCCAGTAATCTCCTATATTGATACACAAATCTGTCCCAGATTTCTCTTTAAAATTTTAGTGTTTTGGGAGGGCTTGTGGGTGTGTGTGTGGAGGTTCAAGGATAATTGGGGGTAAACCCAGGCAGAAACTTCAAACAGCTAGTCATGTTACATCGACAGTGGAAAGCAGAATGCGATAAATGCATACTTGCTTCTTTTGCTCAGCCCATTTTCTCAAACAATTCAGGACCCTGTCAAGGGAATGGTGTTACCCACAGTGGTCTGGGGTTTCTCACATGGATTAACTTAAATAAGACAATCCCCTGCATACATCACCGGCTAATCCAATGCAGACTGTCCCTCATGGAGGCTTTCTTTCCATATAATTTTAGGTTTGTCAAATTGACAATCAAAGCTACCATCACACAATGTATCTAACTTAACATCTTACTTTCTCAGGCTGAGAACTAGGTATGGATGCGAAAACTGTTCCAGCCTTTGAGATGTAAGCAGGAGTCCTCTGGGGCTGCTATATTCGTCCCGGACCACCTGTCAGTAGGTTTAGGACATAATAAATAGAAATCCTTTACCTTGGTTACAACTGTTGGGGTTCTGTCAATGTGTTCAAAATCTTACCTAGTACAGGTCATGTCAACAAGGGAAGAAGTTTAAGAGTCTAATGATGGATGCTCCTGAATTTACAATGAACTTGACCCTCATAGATGTGTGGAACTTTGAAAATGCTTTCTGGATCTCACTTGCCTACATCCCTGCATGTGGTGCACAGCTGGATATGGAGTTTGAAACTCAGTGAAGAGAGAATATAGAGAACACTTTCAGCCGGGTGGTGGTGGTGCAAGCCTTTAATCCCAGCACTCGGGGAGGCAGAGGCAGGCAGATTTCTGAGTTTGAGGCCAGCCTGGTCTACAGAATGAGTTCCAGGACAGCCAAGGCTACACAGAAAAACCCTGTCTCGAAAAACCAAAAAAAAAAAAAAAAGGGGGGGGGGAAGAGAACACTTTCCTTTGTTTCAAGACATCTACTATGTGGCACTATGCCATTTTAGCCCTGGAGAGAGAACACATAGAAATACAGAGATTTATTTATTTTACCAAAAGGCATGTTACTTTTTCAGTTAGGTTTCTAATGTAGCCCAGCCTAGACTGGCCTTGGCTAAGGTAGACCCTTGATTTCTGACCTTCTTCCTTCTTCCTCCCCCAGGACTGGGACTAAGAATGTGCTTTATCATATGTATGTATGCATGTATGTATGTATGTATGTATGTATGTATGTATTCATGAACAAAACCCTGAATTTGATCCTCAACATATTGCCAATTTGACACAACAAAGAGACACCTTAGGAGAGGGTGTCAACTGAAGCATTGCCTTCATCAGATTGGCTTCTGGGCATGTCTGTGAGGCATTTTCTTAATTGCTAATGAAGCAGAAGGTCCAGCCCACTGTGGATGGTGACATCACTAGGCAAATGAGACTGGGCAGTATAAGCAATCAGGTTGAGGATTAGCTAGCAAGAGCCAAGGAAGCAGTATTTTCCCATGGTTTCTAAGAAAGGTTATTCCTCAGGTTTCTGCCTAGACATTTCTTGGTGAGGGACTATCATCCGGAGGTGGGTGTGGGAAGTATCCTTTCTTTCCCAAGTTGCTTTTTGCCAAGGTATTCCATCAAGGCAAAAAGCAGCTAACACAGCAGGTAAGGGCTCCACCAATGAAACTAACTTTCTGGCACCAAGTTATTTCCATATGATATTTGTCAAGTCATACTTGAGACTACGTATAAGCCATTTCTAGCACCAAAACTAATATTTTTTTAAAAATTAAAGAACTCAAAATGTTTTTCCTTGGAAGTTGTACAGAAAGTTTCATTTTTAATAAGGTTTTTAATGACTTTTTAAAACAAACAAACAAACAAAAACAAAAAACAGGGTCTCTTATTATGTAGTTCTAGCTATTCTGGAACTCCCTACGTAGACCAGGCTGGCCTTGAACCTATCACTGCCTCCCCAGTGCTGGGATTAAAGTGTACCACCACACCACACCCAGCTCTTTTTAGTGATTTTATAAGTAAATTCACAATATTAAAAATGTAAATGTTACACACATTTCCCCCAACATAGTTGCCTTCAAACCTGTTCAAGTCTACTGCAGTGAGATATAACAAGTACTATAACTTAAAAAGTTAGGAAGTCCTGGGGGGCTGGAGAGATGGCTCAGTGGTTAGGGGTATGGGCTACCCTTGCAGAGGACCTGGGTTCAATTCCCATCACCCAGATGGTAGTTCGTGATCTATAACTTTTTTTGTTTGTTTGTTTTTGGTTTTTTCGAGACAAGGTTTCTCTGTATAGCTTTGGCTGTCCTGGAACTCACTTTGTAGACCAGGCTGGCCTAGAACTCAGAAATCTGCCTGCCTCTGCCTCCCAAGTGCTGGGATTAAATGCATGTGCCACCACCACCCAGCTCATTTATAACTTTAGTTCCAGGTGATCCAACACCTGACTCTGGCCTCTATGGACACTAACCACACACAACACATACAGACACTCAGGAAAAAACATCCATGCTCATAAGATAAATTTTTTTTATATCTTAGTTACTTTTCTATTATTATGATAAGACACCATGACCATGGCAAGTTACAAAAGAAGACATTTAATTTGGGCTTATAGTTTGTGATGACTATTCTTGCTTGTCAACTTGACTGCATTCTAGCATATACTAAAGACCAACTGAGACATGCAGCCAGATATTGTTGGATTAGCTGGACTATAGCCTATAAGTCATTCCAATAAATCCCCTTCATATATATATATATATGAGAATGTTATATGAGAGTATCAATAAATCCATATATATATATATATATATATATATATATATGGAGAGAGAGAGAGAGATGGAAATAGAGAGTAAGAGAGAGATTCACTCTATAAGTTCTGTTGCTTTAGAGAACCCTAATACATGATTTCGAACTCAGAAATCTGCCTGCCTCTGCCTCCCCAGTGCTGGGATTAAAGGCGTGCGCCACCACACCCAGTGACTGTGGCAACTCTTATAAAGGAAAACGTTTAATTGAGGCTGGCTTACAGTTCAGAGGTTTAGTTCATTATCATCATGGCAGGAAGCATGGCCATGAACAAGCCGACATGGTGCTGAAGAAGGAGCTGAGAGTTCTACATCTTGATATATAGACAGCAGAAGGAAACTGTGAGCCACACTGGGGTGTAGCTTCAGCATTTGAGACCACAAAGTCTGTTCCCTCCCACAGTGACATAGCTCCTCCAATAAGGCCATATTTTCTAATAGTGCCATTCCCTATGAGCATAGCATTCAAACACATAAGTCTACCCTAACCCTAACCCTAACCCTAATTCTAACCCTAACCCATTCCTACTCAAACGGTAGCAGGAACAGCAGGAATTGCATGGACCATTTGAAACCTAAAAGCTTTTGCATTCTTCAGTGAAGTGGTCATCTGTCACTGAGGGTTGCTAAAGCAATCTCTCTGTCATTCCCTCCATAGCTAAATGAATTCATCAATGTGAACAATGAGGCTAAGGACATGACTTCATGGATTTTTTTTTTTACTATGTCCCATATTTATAACACCAAGCAGAGTGGTTAACAAATAAAAATCACTGACTTACACAAGACTACTGATGTGATGTAATGTGATGACCAAAAGATGACTCCACTGACAGGCTGACTTCTGCAGCTCACACTGCTGACTCCACTGACAGGCTGACTTCTGCAGCTCACGCTTCTTAGCTCTCCATTATTGTTTATGTATTATATTGCACATTTCTCACCTCCTTTAGTTTGGTCACCAGTCCTCCATTCCTCTTCCCAGTATGCCTCTCAGTACGACAGTACAGGAGATGGGGCTTAAATACATCATTCTCTGCTCCTGTGGCAATATCTGTACTCCTTAGCTCCTGCACGCCTCTTATCCCGCTACAGTCTCATGTTGACACCTGACTAGATCTTGCTTTGATCTAGGAAGGAAAGGAGGGAGAAGAGAAAATGGGAGGATAACTTTTATTATGAATAGATCACACTAAATTATTATAGCCAATTTATGCTTTTTACTTATTATTTCTTTTCTTACTTATTCATTTTTTGATTGATTGATGACTGATTGATATGGTCTTGCTGTGCTGCTCAGGCAAGCCTTGAACTCACACTCTTCTGCCTTTCTGGGATTCCAGATGTGCACACACTGCACTCACCTCACACTTTAAAACAAATTGCTTTTAAAGTCAGGAGTGATGAGAGGTGTCTCTAATCCTTGTGCTCAGAACACTAAAGTAGGAAGACTGGACCAAGACTGAAGCCAGTCTGGGCTACAGTAGCAAGTTCCAAGCCAGCTTGAACACTCAAACATCATATATTTGATCTCAAAACATCAAATAGATAATTGATAAATACATACATTTAATTATTTTTGATATTCCACAAAAACATATCCAGGGCTAAGCTTTCCAAATGAGTTCTGATTCCTCTGCTTCTCTTTAGAAGTCTTATGCAATGGAATTTATACTTGCCTCTCCAAGGGAGATATAATGGCCACTCTTGGTTGACTACATCTGGAATTAACTAAAACCCAAGCTGCTGGGCACTCCTGTGAGGGATTTTCTTAATTACATTATTTGAAGCAGGAAGATTCACCCTCCGTCTTAGCCCCACCTTCTGAAGGCAGCCCATATAATAGGACATGGAAGAAGGAAGCTTTGCCTTTGTCCATTTACCCTCGCTCTTGTTGGTGAATTTGTCTATGTTGTTACTGTGGCCAAGATGAAATCCAGCGTCTTCAGGATTCCAAGGTAGACTGAATGCTAGCAGCTCTCCAGGAATCCTCCAGAACTTCAGCACCAGATTGGAACTGCTGAGACATCCAATCTCTTGGACTGAACGGCTACCAGATGCTCATCTTTTTGGTCATGAGACAGCCACTGTTGGACTAGCCAGAACTCACTCTGCAAGCCCATATGATAAGTCCCATATATGAATGTGTGAGTGCACCTGAGAGTGGTATGTGTGTGTGTGTGTGTGTGTGTGTGTATGTGTGTGTGTGTGTGTTTTAGCGAGTGTGCCTGTTCATATTCTATTCATTCTGTCACCTCTGGTCCTTCAGGGAACTCTGATGAACACAGGAGACTTGCTCCTGACCCCCACCCTCTTTTTTTTCCCACCCTCTTTCTTACTGTGGTCAAGCTCCTGAAGTTTGTCCTGTGCTCTCAAAGGGGAAGCTGGAGCTCGCTTTCTAGCTCTTTATGGAATTCTATTGTGTGTCCCCATAATCTATTTTTCTACTTATATAGACATTCTAATTCTGTCCCGTTTATGTTTTTATAGTTCTTTCTACTGACTTGCTCCTATTGATAGAAGCCAGGATCTCAATTTTGATAATCTGCTTAAGAAAAAAAAAAAGCATTTCTTACTGTTTTAAATAAAGATAGCTTTTCCATTGCCCCCACATGCTGAGCCTCTAATAGAGAACTCTGCATATGGCAGAAGTCCACCAGTGTTTTCTTTTTTCTTTTTGTTTTTAAAGCTACTTACCTATTTATTTATTTTGTGTGTGTTGGGGTGTGGACATGTAGAGGTAAAAGAACCATAAGCCAGAGTCACCTATCTCCTTACACTATGTGGAATTCTAGACTCAAGCTCTGGCCATCAGGCATGGCAGTAAGCATCAAAAGCAAACCTTTCCTCCAATGACTGAGTAACATTAGTGCAGTGTGGCAGGCCTATAGTAGCAGACAGCATGGCGGGTATGGTCGTTGCATGGCTGAATCATCTTAAGGAACCTCTTACCTTCATGCTGTTGTTCTTTTATGAAAAACCTCAAGCATACACCGAGGTGTAATCATTTTACCATGAGCAACCATGTATATACCACACCTAGTTTCTATCATAGTCATTTCCTGTGTAATTGCTTTAGAGGAAATTAAAACAACAACAACAAAAACAAAAACAACAAAAACAAAAACAAAATGCCCAGGTCTGAGATTCTGTTCTACATCCCTAGGATGTGAAGGGCAATGATGAATAGTTGATTTTTTTTTTTTTTAACTCCTCAGGTGATTTGTTTGATGAGCAACCAGCTTTGGAATCCACTTAGTACTTGGTTAAAGAACTTACTGAAATCAATAAAAATGATAGATTCATTAAAAGACTTGGAGTGTTTGCTGGGCACTGGGGAGGCAGAGGCAGGTGGATTTCTGAGTTCAAGGTCTACAGAGTGAGTTCCAGGACAGCCAGGACTATACAGAGAAACCCTGTCTCAAACAAACAAACAAACAAAAGACTTGGAGTGTTCTTTCTGAGTTAAAACAACAACAAAACAAAACAAAACAAAATGAGCCAGCTCTGCCGAATGGCTAAAGCCTAAATTTTCTTAAACAACCAGCATTCCTAGGGAATGTGACAGTTTTGTGGAAGCATGGATGGTTTTCAGAGAGATGGTGGACCAGTTCTTCAGTACTGCATATCAAGAAGGGCCCAACTGTGGTCTGTTCCAACTCCTCTCTCCAAATGAACTTGTCCTTCAGACCCCATTTTAGGTTCTGCTATGGGCTGAATTCTTTCTCTCAAAGGCGCATGTGAAGTCTTAACTATCACTAATTCAGCAGAATGTACTTTTAAAGATGGGGACTTTGGAAAGGTCAAGTCAAGATGATGCCATTAGTTTATCCCTTATGATACCCTTTTAAGAAGGACACACACACACACACACACACACACACACACACACACACCACTGGAGGACACCATGCTTAGATCTTCTTTTTCTTTCTGAGATAGGCTCTCTTGTATCTTGGACTTTTCTTGAACTCTTTATGTATTAGAGGATGACCCTGAACCACTACTGATCCTGTCACTCGACTCAGTTGATGCTGTGCTGCAGGTCAGACCCAGGCTTCGAGCACACTAGGCAAGCGAGCACCCACCTCACTCTACTAAGCCACATCCCCATCCCAACTAGCTTCTTGCTAAAATCACCATGGATTTTTTTGGGGGGGTTGTTTGTTTGCACACTGCAGACACCTCCAGCTTTCTCTTCCATGGATTTTGGGGTGTTGTTTGTTTGTTTATTTGCACATTGCAGACACCCCCAGCTTTCTCTTCCTCAGCACTGAGGCTCCCTGGAGCCTTTGGTTTATGGCATCCCAGGATCTACTCTGCTCCTCCCTCCTTCCCAAGCTGTTTGTCTTGGTTTTTCTATTCACACCACACCACTGCTTTGTCCGTCGGAAATCCTATTTTCCTTCTTTTTGTTCAATTCTCTTGACTCTTTCCATGCATCTTTTGGTAATTCGGTTGTTCATTTCCTCTGACTCGGGGTTGTAACAAACACAGTCACCTCTGAACATTTCTTGTCTACCCCTTTGGTCCTCAAAGCCTTCATTCTACCTGTTGGCTTAGCTGCTTGTGACTATCTTTTTCACAGGAAAGAGGCTGCTCTGAGGGTTGGAGGAAGTCACTGTAGAGTTGGGATCTGTGCATAGAGCAAGAATGCTTCCCAGAAAGCTTGTGAGGACCTGCCTGATGAATCAAAAGATGGCCACACCCAAAGTGTGGCCAGTATGGTCCATTCGCCAACTCTGGGCAAGAGTGGCATCTATCCTGATGTGGGCAAGTATCCACTTTAGAAGCATGCTATTCACCTGAAAGCTTTCCAGGTGTTAGAGCATGGATGACAAAGGGATAGAAGTGCTTAGGCTACAAGGGCATGTGCACGTGTGCACATGTGGATGTGTGCGTGTAGGACAGTAATGTCTCAATTAGCCAAAATATTCAGAAAGAGGCAGAGGTTTGATCATGCCTCTGTGTGGTCTGTTTCTAGACCTGCTTCAAAAGTCTTTCTTCTCTGATGCCTTCAGTCTCCATCTGGCCCCTCCCTGGATCTCCACTTTGGGAGTTATTCTTTCTGGGTATGTTCTAACAAACCAAGTTAACCTGTACAGCCTAGTAGCTCATCAGCCATTAACGCCCCCATGCCAGTTGCTTATCAGTCCAGACAAGCCTGAGTTAGGTTGAGCTGAGCAGGCTGGTAGCTGTCAGTCATTAACACTTCCGTGCCAAATGGGTTGTCAGACCCGGTGGCTCTGAGGCTGGCTTTCTGGAAGGGATAAGACATAAGCAATGATAGAATTCTGAAGAAGTCATTTGAGGAGAAAGGCCCCTTTGCTGGCATCTCAGGGAACACCAAAAGTGAATGCAAAGGGAAGAACAGAGCAGGTAACTCTAGAAGGGACTGTTGTGGGTTGATCTACCTCTTCCCCAGGATTTTCTTCCAGAACCAAAGGCTTGCTTCTTCCTGTTTTGCTATGTTATTCTTGCCCATGTTGGAGTATTTGCACTGAAAACAGTTTCCCCCAATTTTGAGGTAGGAGACTAAAATGGGAACACATATATTTCAGTTATATGGATGATGGACTTGTGTTCTCACCAAGGCCACAAACTCCGTGTGGCTGTGTCTTGCCTTCCACTCCCAATGGAGATCCTTCGCTGGAAGGTCAGGAGTGTCCCTCAGTGCCCAGGCCTCTTCCAACTCCCTGTGCCGAATTCTGTATTTGGAAATTGAGCTCCAAAGAACTCTCCAGCATCACACAAACCTCACACTCAGGCCTTAAGCAAATCTGAAGGGAGCAAGTGTCCAGAAGCGAGCGCTACAAGCGAGGCTCTTCATCTTCACCCCACCCCAGAAACACCAACTGCACAAACTCCCCCAGAATTTTCCCACCAAGCTAGCAGAGCTGACAGCTTTTTACTAGGGCCATCCAAAGGTCCTTTGGCATAGCTCTTTGTTTTTCTTACCTCCTTTTTCTTTCATATTCTAGATATTTCTATTTGGAGATGTAGCTACTTCTTTTGCAGTGCATCCGCTTGCAGAGGAAGAGGAAGAGCTTTAGATGTCTTGTGGAGGAAGGGTTCCTCCCTACCCATTTCTTTTCTCTTCTTTGCTCCCCTCTCCCTTTCTACTCCCCCATTTGACTCCTTTCTCTCCTCCTCCTTCTTTCTCCCCCCTCTTTCTTCCCTCTCCCACCTTTCCTCCTTTTTCCTCTAATTTGTTTTCAGTCTCCCTCCCCTTTTCTCTTTTCCTTCTTCTCTCTCTCTCTCTCTCTCTCTCTCTCTCTCTCTCTCTCTCTCTCCCCCACATCCCTCCCCCCATCTCTCTCTGTCTGCCTCCCTCCCTTCCCTATTCCCTTTCATTCTTTCTTTTCTTTTCTTCAGTTATGACTCAGAATCCAGTGTTTGGCTAACACTCATTTTAGTAGTTCATTTTGACTAAAGCTGGTTGGCATGAAACCTATTCCTAGACCAGCCTAATTCACAGGTTTGTCCGGCATTCCGAAGCTTAATTACTCAAAGCTCTTCAAGTGCAAACATTCTGGGAACTCAAATGACCCTATTAAAAATATCATCTCGTGGGGAGGGATAAATGGTGACTCCCGGGATTATTATTATTTAATAATTTGTGGGCTTGGGCATGTCCCCACACACACCTAATCAGTCAGCTTGAATGAAGAGCCCACAGGCTGGTTTGGGGGGCTGGGGTGTGGCTAAATGGTGGAGGTTTGCCTACCTAACATACAAAGGTTGGCCAGGTGGTTCTGCTGGAAGACCAGCTAGTGAATTCTTGATAAGTTGTTCCCTTGACTCCTTCCCTTCCCTCGATACCCTTGCCTTCCCATCTATAAGTCATCCTTATAAACCCTATCTTTCAGCTGTATGTGAAACACAGTGTACCGAGTAGTTTAACGGATACGTGCATCTCTAACCTGAATCGCCCCTTGTAATTCAAGGGGAGAGGCCCAGCACGACCCACCAGCACCTCCACCCCAAACCAATCACCCGAGGTTGCCTGGTACAGGAAGGCAGCGTGGGTGGGATCATTTGGGTGGTATCCCCCAAAAACCACAGTAATTGGAGGGGAAAGGAAGCAAATATCAATTATGATCCCTCAGCCAGTTTCCCAGCTTGGTTTCCAAGGAGCCCCACCTTCATGTCTTCAGAAGTAGTGGCTTCCTTGGACAGACAACAATAACAACAAAACAACAACAACAAAACAACAAAATCTCCACTCCCAAACCCAGTACTCAAATAGGTCTCCAATCCAAGGAAACCTCAATGATGATAAGCCCACGACCCTGCTGTAGGCCTGGAGATTATTAACTGGACCACTGACTGCCTCTCAGCGAGTCCTGGGAAAGCGAGCTAGGGAAGAGTAAGGTGCTCTCTTTTGGAAGCCCTGGGGGCGCCCCCACCTCCTTTGAGGCTGCGGAAAATGCTAAAACGCACTTCCTCGCTCGCTCAGCACATCCTCCTCCCCAAACCAGGGTTCTGGAACCGCGGCCAAAAGGAAGGCAGCTACTCTGAGAGGGGAGCGCCGGCTGGCGACCGAGAGGGCCCCAGGGACCCCCCGCACTGCAGCCGCGGGGGGCGCTCAGGGGGCGGCCAGAGCTCGCTAGGGCTCGCCAGGCCGGGCGCCTCCCAGGACGGCTGGGAGGGCAGCCTGTTTACCCAGGAGGGCTGCGCTGATAGCACGTTCCTCCAGTTTACTTTGCCTTCCTTGGGTTTATTGTAAAGGGGTAAAGTTTTCGGATCTGTCACGTGACCCTGACAGGTCCTGCCTATGGCGCGGCAGACCACCCACGCCGAGGGCCATGGACCTGCTTAATAGAAACAGGCTTGTAATTGTGAGTCCGCGCCGCACTCCGCCGAAAGCCTGCGGCGGCCCCGCGCGCCGGGGTTTTTACACTTTCCGTTCCTTTTGTAAAGACGGAGGAGGAGGAAAAGACGAAGACGAAGACGGGGGGAAAAGAGAAGGCGACAGGGCAGACAAAGAGACCCGCGGCGACAGGGCCTGGGGGAAAAGAAGAGAGACAGGGAGAAGAGAGAGCCACGCAGCACCAGCCAAGGGGGGGCCCGGGAAATTAATAAAAGGAATTGATGTGAACCTCACGGCCAGCGTCCGCGCCATCCGCAGCAGCGCTCCGGCCAGGGGCTGAGGCCGGCTATGGTGAGTGCGCCGTGTCTCCGGGGACGCCCCTCGCCTAGCCCCAACCCAATGCCCGGGCTGGTGAGAAGGGCGGGCGGCCGGGTGGATGCGGCTCCGGGGTGCAGAATAGGGGACCGTGTCCACACGCTCGCCTGCAGCTCGCACGCCGGGACCCCTGCCCCCAGGCCGACTCGGCAGGGAGGAAAGCCGGCTGTGGCGCGCTGGGGGAACAGCTCTGGGGGGATTTCCCACGGAGGGGGTCGCCTGGGATCCCATTTGCACGCTTGAAAGGGTCGCCACCTTGGCTTCCGTTCTTTGAGCCGGGTGGTGGCTACTGCCTGGCGGGCACAGGCAGCGCGGTTGATGGAAGGGCTAGTGGCGAGAGTGACAGCGCCGGGGTGGGGGGGAGGGCAGGGGGCTGCTCAAGGGTGCGCGCGCGCGCCGCAGACGCTTTTCTGGGCGCAGGGGACGTAAGCTGGAGGGGACCCACGCACCCACACACAGAGCTGGCAGTGGCATGCTCAGACACCTGGCTGAACGCAACACCTAGATTGGAGAGAGGCGCCTTCTCAAAGGCACGGACTCCTCCCTGCTGCGGTTGGTGGGGAGAAAAGAGGCCAAGGGCGCTTTGAGTTCACCGCCCGGCTTGGGTAGAGGAGAGGGGTGTGTGCTGACTCTTGCGCCTACGGAATCGGGCACTCTGGTGCCTGCCACCCATTAAAGAGGTGGGCGGGTGGAGCAATGCCCAGAGCGCTGTGTGCGGCCTCAGGGGAACCTCGAAGTGGGTCTCACTGACCCAGACCCTCACGGAATGAGTTGGTCCCAACCCAGGGACCCTCCTGTTCCCAAATACTGCTTTCGGTGACACATGGTATGTCTGTCTTCATGCATTGAAGTCCACGTTTAAAATGCCCAGTGTGTTTCTGAAGTCAGTATTTGTCACATAAGAACCACCATAAGGAGTCTTATCGGGGAATGACACCAGAGACTCGAGTTGTCTTGGACCAGGGTGAGAAGATTATCTTTCCTTTTTATCCTTCCTCCCTTGGCACTAGGCAGAAATAATGAAGACCCTTACTGGGTGCCTCTAAATAGTTAATAATTGGACCACTGAGGTCTTGTGTGTGCCTCTAAATAGTTAATAATTGGACCACTGAGGTCTTGTACTACAATAGTCATTTTTCATCCTTCTGTGTGTGTTCAATTTTTTTCTTCTTCTTGGCTCCAGTACTTCAACATGCAATTAGTTGCCTCCACAAAGCAAGACAATGCTTTTTGGTGTCATCCTTTGTTACTGTAACTTATTATTTCTGGGTGGTTCTTCAGAATACATTGTTGCCTCAGGTGCATTGTGCCCTGTGTTGTAAAACAAGGGCCTTTCCATTGTGAATGTGTGTGTTCCAGTTGTCACCCAGCGTCCTTCTACCAGGCAATAAAATGCCTTTGAATCCATGGTCTTTTAAAATTAAAATGTTGAACTAAGGTGACACCAATAGACTTTGCCATCTTAATACACCAATTCTCATTTTGAGCATTGGCTTTATTTTTTTAACTCATTGTGCAAATGTATTTAATTTCTGGTTATAGATTTTTGTCATAATCTGACAAGCCGTTTGAACGGGAGTTAGCACCATTTGGAACTGTTTTGTGAAAAGAGACTGTTTAACAGATTGCTTTGGATTGTCTACAGATAAGAAATTTGTAAGATAAATATGGATTAAAATGCCCACCTTCCCTGTTCTGCCCCCTCCCCATACACATACCTTTTATTTTCTACAGCCTCTGCCACAGTGTATAATGCCCCATTGAGACATGTAGGCGTGATGTGTAAACCGGATTAGGAGTATGAAAGAAAGACACACAATGAGCTGGAATTGTTTTACTTCCCTTTCATTTCTCATGCCTATATCTCTAATAAATTTGCTCCAGCAGTGGGTCAAAGGGATCATGTTGCTCAGATTCTTTTTCACCCAGGACCAAAGACAGGGAAAGACTGGGAACATTGAAATGTGGTTGGTTTTTTTTTTTTTTTTTCCAGAGTCAGAGCAGGGTACAGATATAATAGATACAGAGAGGTATGGAAGGGAGAAATGCCTGGGATCTGAGTGTCTCAAGAACACATCTCTATCCATTAGAGTAGGACAATGCAGCAAAGGAGAGAGATATTTAGAGAAGAGGGGCGGGACTTGGTATAGGGGTCCATTCTGATCTTTCTGACAAGTTCATTGAAGGCTCTGCAGTTGGTGACATTCTTAGCAAAAGAATATCAGTAGCTTTTGGTACTGCATAAAGCCAATTCTTCAAGTATTTAAACCTGCAGAGATTGACTCAGGCATTTCTGGGACCTTCTGCAGGGCACCCCCTCTTGGCTGCCCTCCCCACCCCCAGCTCACTGTAAGCTCCTGGGTCTGTGCTGTGGACCTCTCATTTACTCCTTTGTGGAGTTGGGAGCAGCTTCCCATTAAAGGAGATCAGAGGTAATTAGCAGCATTATTTTGACAAGTTGGTTAGGGCTGTTCCCCTTCCTTCAGCCTGGGGGGGGGTAGTGGTGGTTGGGGGGGGGCTATTAAGGACAGGAAACTGGAGGTGGAGAGACGTGAAGGTGAAGAGAGTCAAGCCCAGTGGTTTTACACACTTGTGTTTCTGGATCTTTCCTTATCTCCTCCCTGAAACCTTTTTAGGCTCATTTTCTGCCATCTCCTTGCACAGTCTGTATAAATACTCAGGCTGCCAGTGAGCAAATAAAACATTGGTCTCTCTACGAAGAAAATGGGGGTAAGATGGTGGCAGATTGGCTTAAGATTTAACTCTTATCCAAACTGCCTTAGAGTTTGCCCAGGCCCTATCCTATCACTCCTGTCCTGTATCCTGGGCTATGTAGAACACTACACCCCACCCCCACCCTCTTTCTCCTACCTTTGTAACATCCATACACAAAGCATCACACTTCCTCTCTATATCCCCTCCTTGCAATAATACTGTAGGATTTAGTATCATATTTGCAATTCTTTGAATTTCTGAAAGGCCGCTGAACTTAATGGGTGGAAAATTATGACAAAGCCTAGGGTCAAATGGCTGGAACATCTTTACCCCTATATGCTGCAGAAATGAGCTACATGACAATGGATCTTAAAGACTCCTAAAGTTCTGAGAAGTCAGTGAAAAGCTAAACCTCAACATGTCTGGCACTCATAATTTCAAACCATTGGAACATCCTAAGTCAGAGGACAGATGTTTTATCTCAAGTGTCATCCTAGCACTTGGACAATCTGATGTCATTTTTTAGTTGTGTGTGGTAGGGCTATGGATATCTGAAGCACTGGAACAGAGAGGGGAGGAGACAGTGAAGGAATCTAGAGCATTGAAGGAATCTGTCCTGGGTCGTGATGGGAAGAAAAATGACAGTTTATATTTTCTATTGAACTTCAGTTGGAAGAGTGAATGGTCGCTCAGCTCTGGCTTCACAGAGACTGGCAGCTCCTGCTGGTCAAGGCCCTAAGCTCTCGGTTATTTGGGGAGCCACCAGGCAGAAAGACCCTTCAAAGAGACTGTATTGCCAGATACCTTAGCAGGCCTGTCTCCTCCACTCTGCCTCTCAGGTCTGTGGAATCCTTGCAGTTAGCTGGAAGTTAACAAACCCGGTGTGGCTCAGCGGTCCCCTGCACAGGGCATGCATATTAAAGCCGACAAAGCTTACAAATGTAAATAAGGGTAGATTGATTAGGAACAACATTATCGCTGGGAATGTCACACTCACATGCATCAGCAATGAGGCAAATTGGGGGCAGCCTCAGCCCTGACCACCCAAGTCGAGCAGTCTTTTTAGACTGGCTCCTCTTCCCTTTCTTAAAACGTTACAGAAACAAGGCCAATTAGATCCCCAAAGTAATTCATCTCTATGAAAAAAGCAGACCACAGGGGAAGCGGCGGGTGGGGGCTGGGGAGATTAAGATAGCGCTTGTTAGAGAGAGCCTGGGGATTGCGTCCTGAAACTTACGGGTAGAGTTTACAGGTCAGGACCATTGTCTGGGATGCTGAAAAGTTAACCTATCAAACAGCGGGCGAGGGGTCGCAGAGCGCTGCAAACCTCGGGGTTCCATGTTCAGAACTTTTAAGAATTAAGTCAAATCGAGGGAAAAGCGCCCGGGCGGAAGAGGCTTTGCATAACTGGGCTAAAGTTTCATTCTAGAATCCAAACAGCTATACTGCAACCCAAGAAGTAAAAACCTGGAAGAGGGAAACAGTACATGCTTAGGAGTAAAATACTGTAAGGAATTTGAAAAGACAACGTTTATAGAGCTATGTGGTTACCTTGCCATACACACAGCCAGCTTCAAATTAAAAAAAAAACAAAACAGGCTGACCTTTGAACTCGGGATGTCACCCTCAATTTTTGAAAAAACAGCCCAATTTCCAAGAGCATGAAATGTAAAAGCTTAAATAGTAGTAGTCCACCCCCTTTCTACCTTATGCTGACAACCAACTATCTTAACAGTCCTGCTTCCAGCACGTTACTCGACATTAAGGTAGTGTCTTTCCCTTCCCCTGCATGCCTTTTCAGGATTTTTCAGTTCTTCCGAAAGTCAGTCTTCGGAAAAATCACGTGCTCCCTGGTGTTAGGAGTTTTGAATTTCCGCGCTGGCCCGACACCCAGGTCATCTTCCTTATCCTGTGAACACCCCCAAATGCTTCTACTTGGTCTCTGTTCCCTCAGATTCATCACCCCACTTTAGGAACTACACAAATTCTGCGGGTTTGGGATTCAGGATGGCAAGGCGTCCTAGGGAAGCCCGGAAGGAGACGAGGCTAGAGGCGAGGCAGGCTGGGCAGCGATGAAGGAAGGCAACGCGATGGGGATGGAGGAGACCTCACCCTCCACCGCCGGCCCCAGGAGCCGTGTGCTCCGCCGGTGGCCGCGCGCCCCTTCGCGGCCCCTGTCTAACCACAGTCGGCGCCGCTGAATGGAAGGGCCGGAACGCAGCCATTGGCCGGCAGCTGAGAGGCCGCGCGTTCATTGGGCAACGCGAGGGGGCTGGGCCGCCTTCAGGAATGTACTACGGCGTGTCCGGCACGTCTGTCCGCGGCGGTAGGGCGCGCACACTGCCCGGGGCCCGGGAAGGTTGTGCGCACTGTGATGAGGGCTGGGGCGCGCTGGCCTCGCGCGCGGACCCTGTTACCTGTGAGCCCGCGTCACGAGCAGGCAGGCCGAAGACTGGAGTGCGCGGGCGCGAACGCGCACTAACGCGGGCGCGCGCCTGGGCCTCTCGCTCCAGGTCACGTGGTGGAGTAGGCTCCGCCTTCTCCCCGCTCCTCCCCCTTTCCCTCCATCTGGGTTTCTTTCTTTCCTTTTCTTTCTTCTTTTTTTTTTTTCAATGAACACACACCGTGTGCATCTTAAAGCCACACTGCCCCATTTCACGGGTTCATTTGACTCCTCACTACTTCGGTTCCCTCTGCAGTTCAAGTCGGAAAAGAAAAATAATAGGACTTAGCAGAATCCGGTGTTTCTGGGTCTGGTGTCTACTGCGGGGAGGAGGAACTTCAAAACTTATTGGAGAATGGAATGTGCTTTCTTAAGTGTTATTTTTTTTTTTTCTTAAAGAGCGTAGTTGTGTAGACAGTTTAATTTGTTGCTGGCTCCAGGATTCACTCTCCTCCCCTCCACGTCGCATTTTTCTTCTTGTTGTTTGTTGTTGTGAATCTCCTGAATGTCTTGGTGACACTGGACACAATATCAGGACAAATCGTAGCGCTCTATGAACAATTTGTTTAAAATGAGTTCCACATCAAAGCCTTTATTCTCTTCTACGTCACGCTATTAAATGTTACAGGGTGCGTATCGAGCTTTATTTTTTAAAAAAAAAAGTTTAAAACTGACTTTAAGAATGTGATTAATTAATGGGGACCCAGACGAATTCCAAATAATCAGGAAATCTCTCATTTCCATTTCTCTGGCCTGCTGAAAAGATTTGCTTTTTATATATTAAATATTCAAATAAAAAAGCAGACTTGTCTGGCTTCTCCTTATAGACGTTTTCAAATTGGACTGTGTTGTGTATTTGGTGTGGGGGGGTGATAGGGGAGTGAGAGGGGCTTTTAAAAGGGGTGGCTTTTCCCAACATCCTTGCTCGCCTCTTTAACTTTCCATTTTGTTTATCTTAATACGAGGCGTTGTTCCCTGCGAGAGTCTAAGTCTTGCCTTTGGTTATAAAAGAAAAGAAGAAAAAAAAAATTGGCACACACTGGCGCACTATCCACCACCCTGTCATTATTGGTGCAGGCCTGGGAATTCAAGCCGGACCTCCCAGTATTTGCTGCAGCTTGAGGCCAAAGTGCCTCTAAAAGGGTTTTCTTTGAGGAATCTCAGAAATTGTTTAAGCGCTTAAAAAAATATTACATATCCCCCATGTCTATTGCGAGGCAAATGCTCCTGTATGTGTGAGTGTGTGCGTGTGTATGTGTGTGTCTCTCTGTGTGTGCGCGCGCGCTCGCAAAAGGCGTCTCAAAAAAGAAGACACTGTTGAAAAGAAAAGAAATAAGAAAGAAAGGAGGGGGGAGCATTCCTTAATGGAAGGATTGCATGCGAGAAGGTTGGCGCTGAGCGAGCGCCCCCCCACCCCCAAGCCTGGGATGCACACACGGGGGTTGCCTACCTGGGTGGTCTCTCTACTTTGGTGAGCTGTTGCTAAGCAGCTAATAATAGTCATGTTTGCTGAGTAATTTCTGCCCTCCAAGAGCCAATCGCGTTGGAGAAACCCAAGCCATCTGACAGCCCCGGGGGCGGGAGTTCCAGCCTTTTTCTCTTTCGCTCGCTCTCTCCCCCTCCACCCCCTCCCCTCCTCCTCCTCTTTCTCCAAATGGAGAGAGTTCTTTTTTTTCTTCTTCCATCTCATCTATTGAGTCAAGGAGCTGCTGCGGCCGCTGCCCGCTGCACACACACAGAGCGGAGTCCCCAGGTCCCGGTAGCGAAAGAAGCGCGCGGCGCGGGGGCAGAATGGTCCAGCGGGTCGGTGAGGAGAACAAGAAAGCAGAGTCCGGGACCGAGCAGCCACCGCGAACCCAGCAGCCCGAGAGCGAGCAGCCGCTTCAGAAGCCGCCACCGCCAACTCCAGCCGCAGCCGCAGCAGCACTGGCAGCAGCAGCGGCAGCCCCGGCCCGGCATCGTTGAGAGTCGCCGGGTACCGTCGCGTCGCCCACAGCGGGCGCTGAGGGAGCCGGCGCGAGCGGCGGGGGTCTGCGCGCGCCTTCTGCCGTGAAGGGGTCGCGGCGCGGGGCGGGGACGTCTGGGGGGGACTTGGGGACCGCGAGGCGCGCCCTGGAAGCGCCGGCTCTCGCCTTCCCGCGAGCTGGATGTGGGCAGCGGCGGCCGCAAAGACCTCGGGACTCACGCGCAATGTGGCAATGGAAGGCGCAGGGTCTGAGTCCCCGGCAGCGGCCACGGCCGCAGCACCCGCAGCGCCCGCCGTGTGAGCGGCAGCAGCGGGTCTGTCACCCGGAGCCGGAGTCCCCGGCGGCCAGCAGCGTCCTCGCGAGCCGAGCGCCCAGGCGCGCCCGGAGCCCGCGGCGGCGGCGGCAACATGGCCTCGGCTGGTAACGCCGCCGGGGCCCTGGGCAGGCAGGCCGGCGGCGGGAGGCGCAGACGGACCGGGGGACCGCACCGAGCCGCGCCGGACCGGGACTATCTGCACCGGCCCAGCTACTGCGACGCCGCCTTCGCTCTGGAGCAGATTTCCAAGGTGCACTTCTGTCCCCTCCTCCCTCTTCACTTTTCCCTCTTCTTCCTCCTTGGGATCCCTTCCACACAGACACACACACACTCCTGAGAAAACAGCAGACAAGTGAAGGTTGAAAATTTCAAACCCTCCCACCGGACTTCGGAGAAAAGGGCTGTCTGAGGTCCGCAGGGGGTGGAGGGGTGCCTGTGTGTGTGTGTGCGTGCGTGTGTGTGTGGTGTGTGCGCGCGCACACGCCCTCCCTGGTGTGCCTTTTCCGGAGCTTTGGAAAACGTCCTGAGTGGACCACCTCCAGGGCGGCCGCAATGCGGCACTGCCCTCGGCCCCAGCGCCTTTCTCCCGCGCCCCTGCCCACGGTTGCAGCCTAAAGTTCGGCGTTGCCACATTTCTTAACCTCTTTGAGGGGGAGGCGGAGTGGAGAGAGGCGGAGAGAGACAGAGGGGAGGGAGCCAAAGTAAAGGTGGTTTCCTTTTTTGGCAGCCGGTTCTGCTTTCGTTGAGCTTAAAATCTCTGCTCCCTTAAAAATTATTCTCGGGAGAGGACGTCCCCTCTCTTCCAGGTCTTGGGCCGCCTCTTCTCGCAGCCTGCCGGGGAGAGGGGCAGTTGTAAACAAGTTGCCACCTTAAATCTTCGGTACGGGTGTGCGGAACGGCCGGGTTCATTGTGTTTACGAGGCTGGCTGAAATGTGTGGAATCCGGGGAAGGCAAGCACCTAGCCTGGGGCCCGTAGGGGCCCTGGCCAGCACCCGGGGCTCCGCCGCCCCGAAAGCAGCCTGCGCCCAGCCAGGACCCCCGCCGGCGCCGGCCTGGGCCTCTTCCCTGTGCACTCGGCTGTTTTAAAGAGTTCATCAGGAGGGAATGGGAGAGGAGGGAAAGATCCTTTTGGCCGCCCTCTTCCGAGCACAAATAGTGTAAGTTGTAGATGGCTGCCGCATTTCCTAACTGAGCTCCCGCGGTGTCTCCTAAGGCTGTGGAAAAGAGTGTGGACCGAGTTCTGGCTGCGGGGCTCACCACGTGGACCTCGCGTAGAGCCACACCAGGCCGGGGCCAGATGGGCCACGGTTGCTGTATATTGTCCCTAAATGCGCTTGCGCCCTTCACTCGGCCTCCGGGTCACAGGAGGAGGCCACAGGCTGGAGCAGGACTTAGGGAAGGGGGGACGTTTCCTGGGGGTTCTTTAGTGTTGGGCTTCTCGGCTAGGATCACTCAGGCCCTCCCTCTCCAGGACCTCAGTACTAAACCATGGCTGCTGGTGGTGGCTTCTCTGTTAGCCTCTCTTCCCCAGCACCCCAAGTCTCATTCAGGACTGGCGCCACGCGTGGGAGCGCCCCCTGGTCCCTAGAGTACAGTTCTCACGCTGCAGTTTCACTGATTTACAACCAAGGCCCCCACGCCCCCAGGGCTCCCTCTGGATGATCCTGGTTCCAGTCCGAGGGAGAGTCTTTGCGCCGCGGGCGCCCACGCCCCACACTGCTGTCCAGAGGGGATCCCCGGGCGGGTGTGCGGGGGACAGCGATTCCCTGGCGTTCACTCCTCCCTTCTGCTTCGTCCCCAGGGGAAGGCTACTGGCCGGAAAGCGCCGCTGTGGCTGAGAGCGAAGTTTCAGAGACTCTTATTTAAACTGGGTTGTTACATTCAAAAGAACTGCGGCAAGTTTTTGGTTGTGGGTCTCCTCATATTTGGGGCCTTCGCTGTGGGATTAAAGGCAGCTAATCTCGAGACCAACGTGGAGGAGCTGTGGGTGGAAGGTAAGCGACCAGGCGCCGCTAGCGCGTCCTTCGTCTTCCTTCCCTTTACTGCGTTTGATGAAGATATTTGCCAGCTTGCACCTAGAGCCTCCTTGTAGCCAACGAAGCCCTTGCCCGCACCAGGGGCGACTGTTTATTGTTTGCATGGCTGGCCAGCAGCCAGGCCCGCCCGACAAAGGCCGCGCTGTAATCTACTCGGGGCGCTGCGCTTTGCTAGGTGTGGTGGGAGAGAGTGGCGGGGGCGCAGAGGCCCTGCGCGGGACGGACCACTCTGCAGGGCCGTGGGGGTGGTCCCCGAGGCCCGCCACAGCAGCCTGCCTGGCTTTGGCCCGGGAGCTGCGGCCCGGGAAAGGCCTCTCTGATCCGGGCGCCTGGGCTCGGCTTCTTCCCCCCCAACCCCCCACCCACCCACTGTGTCTGCGGTGAAAGGAGAGGGGGGTGGAGGGCAAGGCCACCCCTCTGGCTGCAGGGAGTGTGCGCGCCCCCGGGGCGCGCAGGGGGCGGGCGCCGCGCGGGCCTGCGGAGGCGGCCGCGTGTGTGGTCCTGTTTTTGGACTGCTTTCAACTCTGGGGGAAAAAAACATTTGTCTCAAGGTACCAAGTTGGGGGGGGGGATGTAGTTGAAAAAAATAGTAAAGCACAAACTGGAACGCATGTTTGCAAAGTAGATTAATGTTTTCTCGCGGGTGGGGGGGCTTTTTAAATGGAATTATTCTTGGGGTGGTTGCATTTGTTAGGCTTGCGAGTGTGTGTGTGTTTTAAAAGAAAGCAAGTTTGATGGGAGGGGCCACGGGAGCTTCCCTCGGGTGTGTGTGTGTGTGTGTGTGTGTGTGTGTGTGTGTGTCTTTTATCCAAGTGCCTCGATTTGGAAGGGGAGGGGTTGGGGACCTGCTTTATAAAAGGACTTGTAAATTGAAAATAGGTTTTCCATTTTTCTCCACCCCACCACCGTGGAATCTTTTCGCTCTTTGTGATTTTAGGCTTTCTTTTTTCCTTCGTTCTTTGTTAGTTTCTTAGTTATCTCTTTGAAAAGTACCAATCCCTTGTTTGAAAACATTTTAGCTTCTGGCAAACACTGCTTTGAGCATCAGAGTAGTTGGGCAGATGTTTCAACCCCAAATATTTGGTACATGCCTACTGCAAGCCACCCAGAACAGAATTTTGAAACCAGAGTTAATGAGTAATTCCTTAGGTAACCAGTTTCAGGATGCTCTTGGAAACTAACCTTCCAGAATATTCTGTTACCTTAGCTTTCAGTGTTTTTGCAAAACTAATGGTGGAGTATTTAGTTGGAAAGTGACAAAATAATAATCCTAATCGTTAAGACCAGAGCACTTTCTTGCCTTAAGTAGCTTGGTTAATGAATACAAGTGTCTTTTGGATTGATTCCATTAGGTAATTTACCCCACTTTGCTTCCTTGTCATTGGTAGTTCAGAGAATAGTTTTATTGAGCACTGACTATGTCCCTAGCAACAGATTTCCTTAGTATCTATAGTGTTCCTGACCCTGTGCGAGGCACTGTGATAGAGACATTGCACAGTGCACTGTGCTTCAGACTCCAGGAATTCAATGCATTTTCACTGAGTATAGGCTCACACTTGAACTGGTTCATGAAAGTTAGATTAGGAGAAAAAAGGCCTTAGTAGATGTCTTGGGGGTAGGCAGGAGTATTGGAGAGACAGGAAGCAAGAGAGTATTGGAGGGAACAGCCCATCCCCTGCAAGGTCCTGGAAAGTTAACCACCAGAATGTAAGGTCCTAGGCACAGAAACTGACCAGCAAGGCTATAGAGTGGAAGTTAAGCTAGTGGCTCCACAGTTGGCTTTTTCCAGGCTGATGAGCACCATGGCCTTGCAACAGTTTGGTTTTTAGTAGTTGGAGATGCTGTTTCCATAGATTTTAACAAGCTTACAGAGGTAGTAGAGTTTTCTTAACATTGTTTCAAGAATGACAAAAGACTTAGGTAGAGCGACTCCACCTGGCTAAGTGGAAGATGTTCAGTAAGGAGGACACCTGAGGCAGACACCCCCCCCCACCCCCATCCCCCCTCCTGCTTTTGGCATCTTGGTGGTTTGTTTGTTTGTTTTCTGCTAATACGGCTATGGAACCTAGGTCACCATCATGCTAGGCAAATCCTCCTCCTCTGAGCTATACCCCAACTCTGGCTAGGCTTAGAGAGAGGCTTTAGTTCCTTTCTGCATGGCCATTTTAGTATGGCTCATTGGTTCTCAGGCCTAACACTTTACCTTACAAGTCAATAAAATAGCCATGACTTTTTTTTAATGACATGATTGTATATGTATACAATATTTCATATAACAGGTGTCTCTTTGTTCAAATGAGAATCAGATGATAACTAGGAGTGTGGTCTGAATGTCCCTTCATGTTCATTTTGCTTTCCATTGATTTAGGTCATTTAGTCTGACACTGCCTTGGCCTCATTCATTCATTCTTGCCTTTGCAAGAAACAGGTTACATAAATGTAGGTAAGCTCAAGGAGGAGAGCAGTTGATATTTGATATGGGGTCAAATTTAGTGTTCATGTCAGCAGTCAGAACACTGTGAGTCTTTGGCTTTAGGAATAAATGTCTGATGGTTGTGGTGGTCAGGGAATTAAAATGAGCAGCAGGCCCAAGCTTAGGTTCCTGGTTCCTCTTTGCTTCAGTCTCTTAGATAAAGTCTTTATCACTATCATCTGTTACAGGATGCTCTCTTCAGATTCAGGGTGTGATTACAGGAGTACACACAGACCAGGCAAGGGGAGCCTTACATCTTCCCAGTTAAGCAACAGAAGAAAGGAAAGACTTCTGGTTTAAGGGAAAAGGGAAGCTGGGAAACTGAAGGACAGTTCAGAAAGTTTGATATTCCTCCTGTCAGTCATTAAAAAAAAAAAAAACGACCTGTGATGAGTTGCCTCTGTGCTTGTGTGTATGTGTCTGCACGCAAGCTTACTGGGTGTATTTTATCTTCAAAAATATTTTTAATATAGCCAGGAAAATTAAGGAACCTCCTGACATCCATATCCTGGCCTTGCCTTTCCACAGTTTAACATCCTGAAGAAATGTAGCTTATGAATCCATTCACCACAGGAAGAATCCATTTCCCTTGCTCCCCTCGTCACAAATACACACCACACATGCATGCATAAGTGATAAATAACTTTTTTGTTCTGTTAAGATGTTGGTATAATGATTGCCTTTCAAGAAACTGACCATTATATGTGAAGTGCCACCACCCTGAGTCTTGGGATGTTTTGTTTTGTTTTGTTCTGTACGACACAGATGTCGACAGAAGCTTACTTGTGAAGTTGATAAAGACCCTGGTGTAGTTGGGCACCTACTGTCACAAAGACCCATGGTGGCACTAGAAACATAAAAACATGAGTGGTTATTTCCAAGTAGAAGTATTTGGTCATTGTGGGTTCTCTGTGCCTACTCTGTACTAGGCACTGCCCTAACTCCTGAGAAACGTTGATGACAGTCTGTAGACAAGTCCGTAGGCAGTTAGTTGTCAGGATGTTGGGGAAATCACTGAAGGCTTCCAGGTGGCCCTAGGCTTGGGAAGGTGGAGGTGAGGGACATTCTAGGCAGAAAAAGGAGGATGGGCAAAGGCTCAAGAGATAATTTGTGGGTGGCCTTCAGTGTTCACATTCCAAAGATAGGGTGAATGAAGTGAGGGGTAGACATTTGGTAGCTCGGAAGTTCTCCAGAGGTGAGTCCATGGAGAGTGGCTGGGGCCTGCAGGCTCTTTAAGATGCAGTCTGTGGTTCTGGTGCCCTTCCTGATACCAGAAGAACTTGCATTTGCTTCTCAGGGAACTGATTTATTTATTTACTTTTTTTTTTTTTTTTTTTTTTTTTTTCTTGCCCATTTTTTTTTCCACCAATGGCATTTCTTTCTTTTGGCAGATCTGTCCTCCTATCCTCCTTAATTTGTTTTTTCTTTCATATTCCACTCCCCACCCCCAGCTCCCCACCCCCAGCCCCTCCAGCTTTCTGTCACAAGTTTGTTGTCAAGGTACTCCTGTGACAGAATCTTCATTTATCTCTCCAAGATAAAAGCTTAGGCGGCCCCTGGCCTCCTTCTCTGAAAAGGGCAACAACCTTGAAATGACTCCATATTGCCTTGGTGTTTGGTTGTTAAGGGCTTTAAGGCAGTACCAGGGGGGAGGAGGACATTTTATTAAAGAGAAATGGAGGATTCTACTTTAAAAAACAAAATACTCATTTGATGTGCAGTCACACACTCAGGTCTGCACTGTGTGTTTTCTGTGTACTTTGCACAGTTAGAACCACCATCCTTCATTTGCTCAGCCTTGGCACTCTTGCCATTTGGATCTGGATAATAATCCTCCACTGTCAGAGGCTATGCACCCTAGAGAGTGCACAGCAGAGCCCTTGGACTCTACTAACAAGGTGCCAGCAGCAAGGATAACCTTCCCATTCATTGCTAGATGCTCCAGTTGAGGACCACTGAGTTGAATGATGCATGACTGGGTAGAAGAAGACCTGAGCTTTGCAGGTCTAATTGGGTCTGCAAAGGCACTAGCTACCCTGTGTGTGTCTCTGCACAGTTTGATGAACAAGAGGAGGTCATTCCAAGAGCAAATGCACACACAGGAGAGCAGGGAGCAAATTGTTGGTATTCCCTTTGTACTTAGAGAAAAAATAAGTGACAAGTGAAAACTACCAATTGGGGAAAAAAAACAACAGGTGGCTCAGGTATCCCCCACACAGGGCAGTTGGTGGGCTCTGAGCCTATCCCTAGGCTGCCCACCATTCTCCATCTCTCATAAGCCAATTTGGACCATGGACTGTTTCAGATACATCCAGCGCCGCTTGGAGCTTCCAGGAGATGACAGCTTCCAGATGTATGAGCTGCCTGGTCCGTGTGTTTAGGTTATGCACCACAGCTGATGCTAAGATTAATGCTGGCTGAGAGCTAGGGAGATTGGTCTACTTTCCACAATACCATGTTTATATTTCATTTGGATTTCTCCTTCAGTGCTGACCTGCCTGTGACCCCTGGGTCCCCATCCTCTAGGGATGAGTTGGTACTTATTTGCTCTTGCTTAACTTCTAACTGGAGGGTAAAGAGGGGGGGTTCCAAGTTGTGAAGAGAGGCTTGTGCATGCAGAGAGGGGCTTCTTGTGGCTGCCTCCCACACAGTGAGTGCCTGAGAGTAAGCCCCTGAGACTGTGCTCTGCTCAGGAGGTGATGTGCCAGGGCTTTTAAATACAATGATATTTTACAGTTATTTTGAAGGAAACCAGACTTTTGTGGAAGCCATTTTGCATGAAAGTCTTTCACCTCTTGGCAACACTGTTTTGACAATTTGGGGGGTGGGGTGGAGCAGGGAGTGAGGAGATTATCTGTAAAAAATCACTGTATCCCTAGTAAACAGTATTCTTATATTGTTCTGTGGTCTCCAGTGACTGCTACAGGCTCTTGACAGGTTGTTTCCTCTTGCCTCCTATCTTTTGTCGCCCACCCTTAGCCCCCTTGCTTCTACCCACTCACTCCTAAACTGCTCAAGTTCATTTCCTCCCAAGTAGGTCAAATCTGAAAAGGTCTTCTGTCTGGTCAGTTAGGAAGGAATTAGTAGACGTGTTCTTTTTGCGCAGTGGGGTGAGAGACATTAGCCGCAGAGTCATCATGTACTCTGGTTATGGTGGGCTCCGTGGAGCATTCTGTTAGGTTCTGAGCAGCAGAAGCATTGCTTTTCCTGTTGAGGACTCCTGACATTTTTGCAGACTTCTAAGTAACTTTTTTTTATATAAGGTAACTTCAGCACCTATGGACACGTTCTTCCTGTGTGTGTCTAAGTAACTTTTTTTTTATATAAGGTAACTTCAGCACCTATGGACACGTTCTTCCTGTGTGTGTAAAATGGCCAGAGTATATGAAGTTAGTCTTAATCCCTGTTCTTCTTGTGGCATAGGATGTTAGGGAGAATTGGGCCCTGTAGCATCTCTGAGCTGCTAAGTGAGACACAGGGTGGCATCCCCACCCAGGCTCCTCACTTCAGCCTTTCCCTGAGTGGAACACCCACCAGAGCCAGTGGGAGCAGGAGCTTGGATAGAGATAGGAGAGGACTGATTTTCTTATCCAAATTTTGTCTGACCCCATAGCCTTAGATGTTTCATCCTCATGAGGTCTCTGTTGACATCCCAGAGGTCAAAGGTTCTTCTAGGAAGGCAGTTCACTATGGACAGAAGGAGGAAGCTCTTGGAATAATCTCAGTGGGAACATGTTTTTGAAGCACAGATACAATTAGGATTGCCCTGTAAATAAATACAAACCCTTCTTGTTTTGTTGCTGCTGCTGCTGTTGTTTTCTGCCAGTCTCTGGATTTGGGCACTTTACAGGGTTTCTTGATTTCAAATCAGATTGTGGATCCTTTTATATCAGACTGATATTCCCTTTGTGTTACATAGTATTAATTTTTTTCTGCATATCAGCATCTAAGTAGATGTATCAGAAAAAAAAAAAGAGCCTTCCTAGACAGTGAAATGTTGCTATTGAGAGACTGCCTGAATGTTGGCAGGTGTGCAGGAGCCTATTGTCCAGAAAGTTGCATACCATCCCTTTCCCCTGGGAGGGGAGGTGTTGGGATTTAATTGGAGTTTAGGGCATAGTTGGCAAAACAGTTGCCTTGTGTTAGGGAAACCATTTCTTGGTTGACACTCAGGTACCTGCTAATGAAAGACGACTTTGTTGGAGGGATTTAATATGAGAAGGCAGGACCTTACTTGTAATCCTGAAGTCCAGGTGTGAATTGACTTGAATAGTCCCAATGTGGAGGTGGGTCCCACGTGGGGGACCACATATCTGTGGGTCCCCACGTAGACGTGAGGCCAGTGAAGAAGCGGGTCCCTGTGCACATCACAGTGTGTGCTTTTCTATTCCTCTTGTTTGGGGATAAATGAAAAGAAGCAGCTGTAAATGTACTCCGTTTAGCAGCCGAGATGGTTTCCAGCTCTTGATGAGACATGGACAGAAGAAAGCAAAAGAAACTGGAAATGGGCTTTCAGTCACTGTGCTTAAGGGCTTCTGGCTACTAGCTCAGGGATCCTGCCCAAAAATGCCAGATGTATTACATAGTCAAGGATTGCAATGTAAACACTGCTCTGTGCCACGAGGCAGGGTGGTCCATCTCCTACTTAAGAAAAGCAGGAGACCCAGAGGAGCAGAGCAGGCCCTTGGCTGACTGACCACTGAGCACAGTGGTTCTGCTTGAGTTAGGGGCTGCACAGTCAAGATTTGGAAGTCTAAAACCCAGATAAATTAACTCCTTGAAAGGCAACAGCCACCTGTGTTCAGATGCCGCAGAGAAGCAACTTGCCTCGTGAGCAGGAGGTTGGAGATGTGGCTCAGTAGTTCAGTACTTGCTAGCATTCCCAAAGCTATGAGTTCTAGTCTCACCAGTGTGCTCCCCTAAAAAAAAAAAAAAAAAAAAAAAAAAAAGAATAAAAAAAAAAAAAAAAAAAAAGGTAAGGTGAGTATGGGTGTTGGGAATGAGTAGGAAGAAAGCTATGTCCTCCAAGAAGTATCTTTAAGTTGTGGACATCATTTTTGCCATCTGCTCTTAAATTGAAAGGTGAGGGGAAGCTAGGCCAAGAGAGGCCAGCTCTCTTCCGGACCTCCTACAGTGTCAGAGAAAGCCTGCTGGGTTGGTTCATCTTGGTTTAAGCTCGAGATTTATCACAAGGCTGCTGTGATGTAGCAGTGGGAGGTGGCTTAAGATACCTTGTCAGATGCATGGCTTACCAGTCTGCTGTGCTTTCTAGAGGGAAGTCAGGATACTGCAAAAGGCCAAGAGGGGAGGTAACCAGGCACCTCCAGCTACTGTCCACTAAGGTGTTTTTTTAACAGTGTTGCAGACAGTTAAAGATTGGAAGGTCTAGAGAGACCACAGAACTTGTACTCAGCTCTCCTCAGAAGAACCAGACTCACAGTTAAGGGGGGGGTGTCAAAAAAGGCAGGGGGGGACATGTTTTGTGAGTTAGGAGGAAATCGGATTTTGGCGATCGTTAAAATAGCTGCTCTAATATTTTCCTGATTTAAGAAATCCATCCGTAGCATGCTTGGGAAGTGCTCCTTTAAGAAATAGTAATAGTAAAAACAGGAAATTTGAGATTACAGAAAATAGAGGCTTCTTGACTCCCTGTCTTTTCCTCGCCCATCACTTCCCCCCCCCAGTCTGCCAGACTTCCCCACCCCCACCTCTCCCTCCCACACTCCTCAGTTTCTTTTCTCCTTTAGTGAGAAAAAAGAAAGCTTCACAGAATAGAGTTGAACATCACGAATGCCTCCTTTTAAATAGTCTTAAGGAAGAAAATCCCAAAACACCTTTTCGTTGCTGCCTACAGGGTTATTTCTTCTCACCTGCTTTTTCACAGTGTGTTCTTGAAACAATATTAAGCTAAAAAGATGTCAAGTGTGCTTCATCATTTTTAATCTATATGTGGTCCAGGGAAAAGTATGTCTGATACCTTGTTCAATTGCAACCCTCACTTGCAATTCGAGAGGCTCTGAATTAGGAGTAAATATCTGTTAGTTGCTCTCTCTGGAGATTTGGGGGCTAGGATGACCCCTTTTTTTTCCTTCTTTTTTTTTTCTTCTTTTTCTTTTTTTTTTTTTTTTTTAAATAGGCTACAGTTTCACATGGGCTCCCCAAAGAAATCTCTCTCTCTTTTTGTTCCCCATACCAATTGATTTATCATTTTGCTTGCAAGCAGATCCAGAATGTTAGGGCAAGAACACACTCACTTTTTTCTCGTAACTTTTTTGTTGCGGGCCGAAACCAGTTGACTTGAATAAATTTTTCTGAGCCCTGAATGTAGCCAGCAACGTGGAAAAATCTTGCCATTCAGGGCCGTCTGAATGTACATTTCAGCCACACAGTAAGCTGCATTGGTAAGCACTGGACTGCTAAATACAACCATTTTTCGCAGCAGCGAGTTAGACAGGTGATTAGCATAATTAGCACGGCGCAGCTATACATATGGTAATGTTGAGTGTGTAAGTGCCAGCTGCGGAGTAAAATTTATGTCAGGGGTCGGCAGGGCTGTGCGAAAGTATTGTGTCCCAGCTGCAGGTCAGGGCCGCCAAAGCTTACCTCCTTTTCTGTCCTTGGTGAATACGCCAAACAGAAGAGAAAGACAGAAATATAACAGATAGTGCTTTGAGGGGACAGCGCAGTTCTGTGTGAGAGGGACGGTCCTGTAACGTTGCACACGCATGCACATACTTGCACACACTAGAAGATATCCCATGACTTTTGAGTTCTCCACAAATGATACTTACCTCAAGGAGGTCTTCCTGAGTGGCTATGGACGGGTTTAGGTGGGGAGATAGACCTGAGGGTTTCCTGGAAGAATTTTAGGTGCTGAGCTCAGCTATAAAAGGAGCTGAAAGTTGTGGGTTTGTGCTTGTTTCTTCATTCCCTGCTCTACCCACATTGTTTTCCTTCACCTTAAATGTGGGGAGAATTCCCTGCTGGTTGGGGTACTGCTTTCATTTTTAGGAAAAGGGGACTGTCTTAGACTTTTGAACTTTGACCAAAGGACAAGTTTTCATTGGTGGAACTCTGCTCAAACTTGTCTGGTTAGAGGGAAAGGTGTGTGTGTGTGTGTGTGTGTGTGTGTGTGTATTTTACCCTCCTGTGGGCAGTATAGCATTTCCTTTTCTATCTGTAATCACTGTTAGACCCACTAAATTCTTCACAGATTAAAATAGAAACCAAACCAAACCAAACAAAACAAAACAAAACAGTGTCCTTGTTTGAAAGGACAGCCTTGAACCGGCTCACACTTTGAAATCTGTTGGGGAATACAGTTGGGGTGTTTATACATTCCCCACTCAAAGCATTTTTTTCCCCTCTCTTCTCCCCTCCCCCACTTTTTGGGTTGGTGGCTGAAAGCAGTGGTAGTGTTGACAGAATATAGTTCACACACCACGCTGACCCAGTGATGAAACTTCCTCCTGGCACCAGGGGGTCCTTATGTCCTGGCCCCTAATCCAGCTAATCCTGACGGCGACAAAATCATGAAAGTGGCCCCCAGTGCTGCATGTGTCCCTGAATGGTTGCACAGGGATGCACAGGGAAGGCCAGTGTGGGGATTCCCAGAGGCCAGGGAGTTTGCCTGCTCATGGGAAAGTGGCTAGAGCGGGGCTTTCAGAGGACTGGCTGACACACATGTCAGCATCAAGGAAGGGACTTGGGGTTGGTGTCATGCCACAGCCATGGCTAGTCAGCAAACACTCAGGTTTTGTTGCTTTCTGTTTTTATTTCATTGAGACAGAGTCATGCAGCTGAGGGTGGCTTTGAACTTCCTACTCACAGGAGCCACCAGGCTTATGGTTGTGTGTGTTAGGTAGTCACATTGCTGAGTGACACTTCAGCCACGTTTTATTATTTACTTAGGTTTTTTTTTTTTTTTTTTTTTGAGACAAGTGTCAACTGTTCGCCCTGAGTGACTTGGAACTTGCTTTGTAGACCCAGGCTAGCCTATACTCACAGAGATTTGCCTGCCTCTGCCTCCCAAGTGCCGGTATTTAAAGGCATGCGCCACCGTGCCAGGAAGCCCTTTTTATTTTTGTAAAATTAAGCCCTCAGACCTTATTGTAATTACTTGTGTTGGTTTCTGGTTCTACTGCCTGGAGCAGTTGGACCTCCTTCCTTAGTGTCTGCTTTTCTACAGAATGATCGGAGTTGGTTTGTAGTGCATTCAGGTGAGGTGGTGGTCTTCCTAGCTTGTGGCACTTGAGAGGCTGGTAAGCACGCAGTAAGGAGAACAGCATGTATCTGGCTGGGCAGCTTAGGAAGTCTGGAAAACACTGTGGTTCGGGTTGGGTGAGAATGCATGTTGGGTGTCCATGAAGAAGGGGCCACCAACAGCTAGCTGTAGGACTGCCTTGGGAGCTGCTGCGGCCTGCAGGCCTGGTGGCAGAGTGCTGGTGGCAGAGCACTGGGCTGACCTGATTGCATCCGACAAGGCGAGTGGTTCGGTCTCAGGGAGAGCCATTCAGAGGAAGCAGCCCTGGTGAGGCTGGTAACAGATGGCACTGCAAGCTGCTGGTCTGTGGCATGGGGGCGGGGCAGGGCATGGATGCCTGCCCAGTGCTCCAGTGGGTGCCTGCACATTCACTACCTGCCTTCAGCTCTCCAAGCTGTGGGTGAGTGAGTGAGTGGATGTCTTTTGCTTCCAGCGTGGTTTTGTGTGGCCATCCTTTCATCTGTCTGATTCTAGCATTTTTCATAAGCTCAAGATGAGAAGGAAATAAAAGGTCCCAGCCTTTAAGCGGCGTCGCCTCCCCCATAAGAGAGGTAGATGGAGAGAGTGGCTAGACCTCACCCAGACTTTTCAGCCGGTTTACTACTGAAGTTACTACTGATTCTTTTGTTTTCTTCTCCCAATTTAGACATGAATCAGTGCCAAAAGCTCTGCAGTTCTTCATTTTAGCAGTATGCATCTTTTGGCCCTCCCGGTAACTAGTCACATCACTGAAAGAAGGACCTGAAGCAACTGAAGAGGGGAGGGAAAAACCTCTGTTTGAGACTGCTAGATAATTCACAGGATTAATCGAATGCGAATGTGTCCTCGGGCGCACAGACCCCCTCTTCCCTAATTGGACTCTGAGTGGGTACTTCCAGGCTGAAAGGGTCATTTGTTTTGACTGACTGACTTTGGGGGGCTTTGTGGGGAATTAATATCTTCTACAGATGACTGCCTGCTCCCAGGGCTCTGTACTGAGGCTGTTCATTCATTGATTTGTGCAACACACTCTGAGTGTGTGCCATGCTCCTGGTTTGCCTCTGTCATTTAGTCGTGAAGATAAGTGGATAGGAGGTGGAACTCCATTAGAGACATGGAATCCATGAGGAAAACACACCACCTTGATTTGGACCTTCAGACCATCTTTCCGTAGGTCACGGGAAGCTTTTGGTGAAAGCTTACATTGTGACATCTTTTTTCTTAGGCTGTGTGAAAGCGTCTCATGTCTAGAGTAGACTGGAAGAGCGCCCCTCAAGAGGGTATGGCTTGATCGAATGCTTTACCCTATGCTTCCTTTTGGAAAACCATGGTGGCTGGTTTGAGGAGACAAGGATAGACGAGCCTGACTTGAGAAATTCATTGCAGAAGCAATTCTTGTACTCTTTCAAAGTACGGGTGTCAGCTTTAAATTTGTGGGGAATGAGATGGAGAATTTAAAAGAAAGAAAACTTAGGACCTTCTGGGGGCCAGAAGGAAAATGGAGCCATGGTCCCATGGGGTCCCATTAAAGGGTGTGCAGCTTCTTTCCTGACAATAAAGCACTGAAGGGAACATTACTGCCTTTTAAGTGAGATGGAAGCTATTTATCTACATTCCCAAAGCTTAAACCATGAGTTTAGTACACTCTGGAATATGGAATTTGGTACTTCCTGCCACCTCTGAGGTACACACTCTCTGTGAGAAGGCTGGCAGGGTAGTTGGATCAGACCGGTACTGCCTCTTATATCCTCATTACACCTGCCTTCCCAAATCTCCCTCCTCCAAGGGCGGTGCTGGAAATAGGTCTGCTGCTTCAGTGCTCAGCGCCTGCCTGTGTGATACAACTGCTCCACAACTGGTGGAGGAACAACCATAATCAGAGAGTCTCCCTGATTTCACTCAGTTTGATGGAGCTCTGCAAGTCACTGCCTCCTGCATCAGAACAATGGCCCCAGCTCTACAGAGTCACTAAATACCAATTTTTCTTTGCTCTTCACCACCTTATATTCCCTCAGGAACTTGGTTTTCTTATCATTGCCTGTTCATGTCATTGGACCTATAGCCCTCTTAGAGTGGAGCAGTAGAAAGGGAAGAATGCCGAGTCCTGTCCACCAAGGATTTCTTCTCATAACACTCACCACATGCCATACACCCAGAGATAGATGCTGCCTTGGTGAATTGAGTTGTTTAAACAACTGTGGTTAACATGAAATGAACAGCAGCTAACTGTTCTGAAGTTAGCCAATCATTTGGCAAAAACAAACAAACAACAACAACAAAACCACTCAATTAATATAAAGGGAAATGTTAGAAGTATCATCAGGGATCCCAGGTAGAGCTCAGCATACATTCTTGCAAGAGTTGTTCCACTTTATCAGTAGTGGTTGTGGTCTTGCATGACTGGTACTGATTGTCACATTGATAAAATTTGTAACTGAGAGAGGGCCCATCAGTTAAGAGAGCAGAGTGAACCCAGTGCCCGGCTCTCACATAGGCTAGCTCACAACCACCTGTAACTCCAGCTCTGGGGCAGTCCTCTCTGAGTGCCCACACTCATATATATGCATAGTCCACAGGCACACCAATACATGTAATTGGGAATAATAAATCTTTAAAAGAGATACTCACAAATATTTGCCACTAGAGCAAAGAGAACAAAAACATGAACCCTTCAAAAAAAACATGGATGTCAGGTTGCTTTTAAAATGCATTGATTTTTAACATATACCATAGGGTGGTAATAGAGTCCAAGAGTTACATGCTCCCTACTTTGAGAATCCTTTCTGAACCCTCTATGATGGGAATTTAGTTTGAGAGAGTACATTAATGTCCTCAGCAGTGTGACTTATGCAGTGTTCTGGGTTTCTTGTTTTACTGAGCATTCATATTGGGTGCTGTAAATAGTGACAGACTTCTCTGCTATAGTCTCTGGGGTCAGATAGAGAACTTGGTCAAACTGTCTTGATTTGCATGGATAGATCCTTGCTGTAGAAGCAGTTGTGTGTTGGGGAAGGAGGAACTCCATTGCTTGATAAATTTATTTTATCTTTTAAATTGTTGTTGTTGTTGTTGTTGTTTTATACCACTTGGTTTGAGGTCACCGGGTTCTAATTTTAAAAGCAAACATAAGCACGGTGTGCTGAACAGGATCTAGTCACAGAAAGGCAGGGGAGCTGGAGGGACTTGAGGTGTAGTCACATCACCAGGGAACATGAGAAGTTGAGCAGATGTTGGGTGGTGGTCCCACCTGTGTGGCCTTGTACCTCTTCAGCAGTGACCTGAACTCGACATTGACTACTTAGCTTCCAGGTGCTTCTACATCCACAGATGTCAAATTCAGTTGGCTAGTTGGCTGGAAGTCTGTGTTCTGACTCTGGCCACACAGTGAACAAGAGGCTGTCTGGGTAGTTGAGAGGGGTGCATCCATCCTCTGTTCCAGTTTGTTCCCCCAGAGTTTCCCTGGTGCTGAGGCTGGAACTCGGGACTTGGTGATTGCCAGGCTGGTACTGAGCCACACCCCCAGTCCTGCTTTTCCATAACTTGACATTGGTGAAGCCCTCAGCCATCACCCTTAGCATTCGTCAAGCTGTCTACGCACTTGGAATACTTTTTATGAACCCTTTGCTGCCCCACCCCCCACAGCCTCACCTCAGAGCTCCGTGGTGGCCTTGGCGGCTCTTGTGGACCTACACATAGGGTCCTGCCAGCTCAAGATTCTGCACTAGTTTTCCTAATGAGAGCATTGTTTGCTTTTTAGCCTGCCCCCTTGTTTATAAAATATGCCAAGAGAACCAATCACCCCACTGTTCTCAGTACTTACTTACTTTCCCAAACCAAATGTTTATGTCCTTGAATACTAAACTTGAAGAAAAAGGATTCTTCCTCGTGGGAAAGTGACAATCACTGGGTTCTTTCCCAGCTACCGCCTGAGGCCTGCTTCTCACAGACACTGAGTTTATCAGTGATTTTGGGAACTATTCAGACCATGGAAGTACATGGAAGGCAGATCCTCTGTCCGCCGTCTTCCCAGGAAAACTCTCGGAACAGGGGTGGCATTCTGAGCGTGGTTTGCTCCCAAAATTCAGTGTACATAAGTACGCAGAAAGGAGAGCCAGAGTAAAAATAGTTTTAAAGCACGGTCAACTGGACCTGGATACCAGCATGCCTAGCTTTAGCCAACTTGTAGTAGATCCAGGTTGTTCTCGGTAGGTAGCGCGCCTCCTTGGCCTCAGTAGCAGATCCAACGTCACCTAGGAGCTTGCACACACAGGTTGCATTCCAAGTGACTCAGAACCTGACACCTGTGTTTTCTGGATGCTGACCAAGTGATTCTGATGGAACCAGGTTCCAAGGGCTGACTGCAACAGCTGTGGAGTTCCCCTGGCCCTTCTGACTTGAATCACAGTCTTTATCTCCCCACGGGTTGTGTTCTGAACACAAGGACCATCTTCCTGTGGCTTTTTTCACAGAGGAGTAACTTTTCCGTGTTACATTTGGTAGACTACTTTGAAGCCATCATGAAAGGTGCTGCAGCCCACATTGTTTATGCAAGCAAGAGACTAACATAGTATTTCGGTCTGGTCTGCAAGGAAAAGGTGTATGGAGTTTCCACACTCCCTTCCCCCTTAGACACATGCTGTCAGTCAGACTGTATCCAGTAGATTTGGGTGTGTGGCAGTTTACACTTAACCATTTGCAAAGCCATCATTGCTGCTAACTCAAGTTTCGTTGCTCGTTTGTTCCAAGTGAGACAACACGGGTTTGAGGTGAGTTCTGTTCTGATCGATACCTGTCTGTGTTTGTCAGTTGGTGGACGAGTGAGTCGAGAATTAAATTATACCCGCCAGAAGATAGGAGAGGAGGCTATGTTTAATCCTCAACTCATGATACAGACTCCAAAAGAAGAAGGCGCTAATGTTCTGACCACAGAGGCTCTCCTGCAACACCTGGACTCAGCACTCCAGGCCAGTCGTGTGCACGTCTACATGTATAACAGGTAAGGCCCTATGTCACCTGCACAGGTCCCTTGTTTCCATAAATAATGTTGCCTTTGGATTACTAGATTAGTTCCAGTATTTTTCAGTTAACCTTTAGAACCCAAGGTTTTACAGATAATACACAGTGCTACCACTGAACACTTCCTCATCTTGATTTGTTTTTTAGAGTTTGATAGTGAAAATAGTACACATTGAAGATTCCTTATCCAAGGCTCTTGGGACCTGGAAGTGTCTCAAACATTTAAAATTTTATTTTGGAGTATTTCCTTGTAGGTAATAATATATTGGGGGCAAGATTGAAGATTGAAGACAGGACTGACATATGTCTCAGTATGCCTTAATTAATATTTTGATATTTATTTTTGTGCATAAAATGGAGTTTCATGGTATAGAATGTCCTATTTGTGGCACCACGTTGGTGTCAAAAAGTTTCAGATTCTCTCGCTTTTCAGATGTCGAGCTTTCAGATTGGAGATGTGCTCAACTTTTTTTTTTTTTTTTTTTTTTTTAATGTTAAGTTTGGATATGAATATTTGCCTGCATGTGTGTCTGTGTACCACACGTGGGCAGTCTGGAACTGGAGTTAGGGTGAATGGCCATGTGGATTGAGAACCGATCCCAAGTCACCTGCAAGAATGACAAGTCCTCTTAACCTCTGTGCCTTCTCTCCTGCCCCTATAATGTATTTTGAATGAGTATCTTGGTGTGATCCACAAGTGAATATGAATCTCTTGAGGGGCTTCTTACCTGAGCTGTATCTCATTTTTCCCCTAAATTGAATATATTGTTACCTTGGTAAATTATCTCTTACTGAACCTTTCTTTGGAGCAGTTACATTTTGCATAGCCTCAGCCAACAATGGGTAATGTGGAGAGGGGGATGAGAGGGATGTGAGAGAAGAATTCAACTATCTGACAGGTCAGATGGAGGGGTGAGTTTTGAGCCTCTCTGGGAGTTCTCTAAGATGTCTAAGAGAGGTTGATTCATAATAAGAGAGTTTTAAAACAAAATTAGCATCTTTTTTTTCTTAATACATGTATACTGTCTGTTACTTTAAAATAGGAGCCATATATACACCTGGCCCATTATTGAGTAGGGCAAGGTCAGATATTTGTAGAAAAAGGCATTGGGAAGTGCGGGACATATTCAGGAACTGGTCTTCTCCTATCAGTAGTGTTCAGTGTAGAGTAACTGTCGATGGGAAAGTTTGTAGTCAGAGGCCCTGTGGAGAACCTGGCCTGCCCAGGGTTATTCCACACATGTATGCTAAGACCTGCCTATTCTGAAGCACTTGTCTGCTATGTGCTTCAGGACAAGATTTAAGATTCTGTACTGTGAAGTTAGCTAAGGTGGACTCAAGAGTTATACATAGGAGAGAACCCATGTCTAGTGAGCATTTGCATATTTTAGGTGAAAAAAAAAAAAAACCCCAAAAAAATAAGAAAGAAAAGAAAATGAGAATACATGGAGCTTTTGTCTAAGGTCAAAGATCAATCCCGGTTTCAAATGCTGTTTTCTGGATCCATGCCCGATGAACAATCAATATCTTTCTCAAACAAATGCAGAGATTCAGCTGATAGGGTGGCGGTGGGTTGATGAGTGTTGGGGGGAGAGATAGGTGGATGAATGAATGAATGATACCAGGAAGAGAAATACAGTCAGCACAGGTAGAAACAGACAAAGCCAGGCATAAACAGGGCCCACCCTTCATACACCAGGTACCAGGTAAGACTGGAGCCAGGGCTTTACAAAAGGGTTGTTTTCACCAGCATTAGACAAAGAAAGCTTGTGATGAGCAGGAGGTAGAGTTTTGAAAGGGCACTGAGAGAAAGATGGAAAAGTCCTAGAAGAAAGTATAGGGAAAAAGATGCAAAGTATAAAAAATGCCCTTGGGAGAAGACAGGTCTCCTTGGGGAGATCAATAAAATATAACTGTTGGGGGGTAGTGGGTAATTTTTATTTTCATTCCTTCAATTTCCCGCCTCTACTCTTTCCTTTTATTTTTGAGTAAATCGTCTTTCCCTAAACACATTGAGAAAGCCACAGGTTTGCAGAACGCTCTCTGAGAGATACTGAAACCAAACCAATTCATCGTCTGTGCATTTAATGTCTTGTCTACCAGACAGGGAGCCCTGTCTACCGGGCAGAGGCTGTTTATAACATTAAGAGCAGGAAAGTTTGTTTCAAACGTGACCAAAAATAACATCTGCTATTAAAAAAAAAAAAAAAAAAAAAGACAGGCCAGTAATACTCTCCACTGAGTCTATCCCAGCACATGCTGCACCAGCTCAAGCTCCGCCTATTTTGAATTTGTGATAATTCCACTGGATTGCTGCAGGTTGTTTAATGTGTGTGGAAAAGCAGATTAATGGTGTAAACAAGATTATTGGTAAAACACTTAAGGAAACAAGACTTCAAGTACTTCGGTAGCATTCATTTACATAAACACCCCACATGTTAATTACGATCCAGTGTTATCTATTCATTAAAGTGGAGCTTGCCGGCTTTCTCCTTGGCAAAAGCTCTGCTGGTTTTGACAGATGCTTCAGCGTGATCGAAATTACAGCCTTTTGATAAGTCCTATTGTTCCTGTTTTAAGCTCATTTCATTGCAGTAAGAAGCATTTTTGTTTTACTTTTTTATTTCTCTCCACTTTCCATCCCAATAGGCAATGGAAGTTGGAACATTTGTGCTACAAATCAGGGGAACTTATCACGGAGACAGGTTACATGGATCAGGTACATTCTTTTCTTGTTTGCAAAGAGGGGAAAGTGTTCAAAATTTCTGAAAACCATCTGAGCAGGCGGCGAGTGTGAGCCTAAAGCACCACTATTGTTTTTTTTGCTTTGACAGATAATAGAATACCTTTACCCTTGCTTAATCATTACACCTTTGGACTGCTTCTGGGAAGGGGCAAAGCTACAGTCCGGGACAGCATACCTCCTGTAAGTGCACCCTCAGTGTCCAGCCGCCGGGCTCAGTGACAGTTTCCGGTGTGGCTTATCATTGTTTATTCTGTTTCAGTTTTGGACAAGAAATAAAAACATTGAAATTCCATGCGCATTTTTTTGAGTGAATGCTGGGGGGGGAGGGGATTTCAGCAGAATGTTTTTTTTTCTCTTTTCAGAAACAGTTCTGTAGGCATCATTAGATTTCATTCACTTTTACCAACCTATTTATATGCAAATAAAATGCAAATCATTGCACAGTCTGTACAATTTTTTAAAAACTCTTTATAAAATGCTCGTAGTTATGCAGACCAGCACTCAGACATTTAAGAGAATTTATTACTGGGTTCTTGTCGCAAGGAAATACTTCAGCTAAGGTCCAAGATATTCCTGCAGAGAAAAATATTAACCCTACTTTGGATCATGGTAATGATGTTTAAGCGGGGAAATGCGCTGTCTATAAAGGCCTTGATAAGGGATGCTTCGTAGCTCAGCAGTTGGGAATTGCATACACCACACCATTTAAAGAACGATGGTTACTTGGTGTAGACTTTTCTTCAGCTAATTATGCGAGAGTTAGTGCTTGGGTTATTGTTTCCGTCCTGGCCCCGCACATATCTGCAAAAGCAATTTGCAGTGGCCATCCCCTGACCTTCAGTGTACAGTTTCAGATGGGAAATAAGGGGTTTTGTGTTTTCTGGTTGGGAGACTCTGAATAATGACTTCAGCCTGGTTAAGCAGCTACAGTACGGTTTGAACCACATAACAGGCAGCCAAAAGCCTTTCTGGTCTGTCAACAGCACAGTTTCCAAAGTGAGTGGGGGGTTGGGAGTGGCTGTGATAGTGGAGATGGTAGCATCCCAGGGGGCCTTGCCCACCCCACTGCCAGCCTGTGAGAGGGACCTTGTAAGAATGATTGTTAAAGGTCAAATACTTGGATTAGTCACATTTAAAAAGAGTTTTTTAAGCAGGCAGGTGCTAGCGGTAATATTGTAATTCATTCTTTCCGTTTTTCACTTTGGATCTTGCTGTTCTGCTCAGAAGAACCCATCCCTCCCCCCACCAGCTAATTTTTTAAAAAAGGTATCAAATACTATATTAGGGGATTAAGATTGTCTGTTGGTTCCATTAATTGGCAAGCTTTGCTTGCCATCCTCAGCCATGGATTCTTTTCTTGACTTAAGTTTGCCAATGGCTTTACTGGGGAAGAACTTTTATATTTTCTCCTTTATACTCCGGCCCCAGAGTTTTACTTTAATAAGCCTGTGTTGCGCAGATGCGGGCGTGTGCCCTCCTGCCTGTCTGAGCCACAATTTTCATGGCCTCACCTCTAATTTCTTTCGCAGAGGTAAGCCTCCTTTACGGTGGACAAACTTTGACCCCTTGGAATTCCTAGAAGAGTTAAAGAAAATAAACTACCAAGTGGACAGCTGGGAGGAAATGCTGAATAAAGCCGAAGTTGGCCATGGGTACATGGACCGGCCTTGCCTCAACCCAGCCGACCCAGATTGCCCTGCCACAGCCCCCAACAAAAATTCAACCAAAGTGAGTTTCCAGAGTGTAGGGGGTTGGGGGCAGCCTTTTCACTTACAGTTCTCTCTATGATTTTCATCCTGAAGATTTCATTTGGCGGTGACTTTTGTTCCTTTTTAATTTGGTGTATGGAACTAAGGTTGTTCACAGAGCTAAGTTTTGCTGTAAGATTTAGCATAACCCTCATTAGTCTTGCTATTAATGTTTTCTCTGAAACAAACAAGCCCTTAACGCACTGGATCTTAACGAGGCATGTGACCTGCCTACTAATTCCCGTAATTATGTGACTGTCTTTTCATTACAGCCTCTTGATGTGGCCCTTGTTTTGAATGGTGGATGTCAAGGTTTATCCAGGAAGTATATGCATTGGCAGGAGGAGTTGATTGTGGGTGGTACTGTCAAGAATGCCACTGGAAAACTTGTCAGGTAATCCAGCACAGTACCCCCACTCTATCCTTGTTCCCCTTTTCTTGTACACAGGCCTTTGGACTCATGTAAATCTTAGCTAGCTGTCCAGTTCATTGAACCTTGGGGAACATTAACACACCAGACCAGCTTGCAAAGAGATCTCGTGGGCAAGTTTTTCTAGAATGGATTTGTAGTGTTTCATCAGAGTGGTAGCTGTTGATTTCAAGGTTTTGGAAGGTCTGCTCTTACATAGACTAATGGGATAAGAAAATCCAGTTGAGGGGTAGGAGCTGATCTGTGCATGTCACGCACTGTTAGGAGTCAAAGACCAGGAACAGCAGGCAAGGCAAGAGTTGGCCTCTGTGCAGCCAGGATTCCAGTCAGTCAAGTGTCAGGTGTTTCGTCTGAGGTTTCTCCCTTGGGACACTGTCTCTGGGATTTCTGCAGAGAGAGAGTGTGGCTGAACCCAGTGTATCTGGTCAAGCTATCTACTCCCCTCTCCTTCCTGTTTCATGGAATAGGAACTGAGAAAGGAAATTGCTTATTAATTTAATTTTGGGGTCTATCTGTAAAAGGTTTGTAAGGTTACACCTTTAATATGGTACATCGATCTATTAAATACAATAACCATCCTGGTCTTGTTTGAATGGAAACATGTGCACACAGAGGAGGGAAGAAGTCTGAGGGAGAGCTGGGGACACTTGCTTGGGACCTCACGTGGCACACACTGCTTGGCCGCAGTGCTGACCTGCCTTCTGTCCATTCACCTTGACACAGCGCTCACGCCCTGCAAACCATGTTCCAGTTAATGACTCCCAAGCAAATGTATGAACACTTCAGGGGCTACGACTATGTCTCTCACATCAACTGGAATGAGGACAGGGCAGCTGCCATCCTGGAGGCGTGGCAGAGGACTTACGTGGAGGTGAGCCCCTGTGTAGAAATCAGGACAACTTGTAACTAAATCCAATCTTCTTTTCCTATTGAAACATTGTTTCCCATTAGGTTTAGTGAGATTTTTATTTGTTGTTTAGTCTTAATTGTGCAGCCCAGGCAGTCTCAAAATTGCTGTCCTCCTGCCTCAGCCTCCTGATTGCTAGAATTACACCACTGAACTCAGTCTCCATCAGGTTAATTTTCAATACAGATTTTAATTCTGAGCACTGCATGCAATACAAGCTTGATTTTCTTTATCCAGCCATTGAAAGTTTTGGGAGTAGTGTCTGAAAAGATACTCATTCTTAGTTGTGGTTCCCTGAAACATACCTACTAACTATTGTAGACCTCAGAGCCCAGGCATAACAGTGCAAAAGGGGGAGAGGGAAAACCCACACTGGGTGAACAAGAAAAGGTGTCTGGAAAACATTAGCAAAACAGAATCTATTCACAGCTGCAGGCCCCTTGGTCAGGTCATGTGACAGGAGGCTGGCCTTTGTTTCCCCAAGCAGTGACCTCTATGGAGCTGCCTGTGACCTTTTGAAAGTGGCCAGCAAATGAAGTGGGGGGAGGTGGAATTTATAAGAATGAGTTGTTTTGGATTAAGGGAACAATCTGGCTGTGGAGTAAGGAGTACCTTAGAGTTACAAAGTAAAAAAAAACACTCTGGGTGACCACAGAGCGGCTTGCTTGCCCTCCTTTGAGCGCAGCAGCCCTCGCTGTCAAAAGTAAGTTTCTCTTCCCTCAAGCTCTGTCCACTTGAGCTACATGGGACCTCGTGTTGATGTATCAGCAAACTGTGCAGGCACATGGTGGTGTTCCCCAAGTCTGTGCTCTTGTAGCTGTGGCTCCTTCTGGGAATTTAGCTTTGTCTTGTGACCACAGGTGGTTCATCAAAGTGTCGCCCCAAACTCCACTCAAAAGGTGCTTTCCTTCACCACCACGACCCTGGACGACATCCTAAAATCCTTCTCTGATGTCAGTGTCATCCGAGTGGCCAGTGGCTACCTACTGATGGTAATTCTGGGCTCCCATGGGTTTGTTTGTAATTTTACTTTGACAGTACCTGGGTTTTAACTGCCCCCCAACATAAAAGTATGCCCAAGACGGCTCAGCTTTGGAAGGATTTTAGAAGTGGTCCCCACCCTGTTGTGTGGTGTTCATAGTGTAAAGCTTTGTCTTTGGAGTCGATAGGTTCTGCCTTTGGATGTGGGGTGATGGGTGGGTAAAATGTTAGAATCTTTACATTCTAATGATTGGCTCTTGTTTTGTGTCCTCCCCTTCCCTCTCTCTCCAATTCCCTGTTGTCCCCTTCCCCCAATCATTCTGCTTGCAGCTTGCCTATGCCTGTTTAACCATGCTGCGCTGGGACTGCTCCAAGTCCCAGGGTGCAGTGGGGCTGGCTGGCGTCCTGTTGGTTGCCCTGTCAGTGGCTGCAGGATTGGGCCTCTGCTCCTTGATTGGCATTTCTTTCAATGCTGCGACAACTCAGGTACTTCAGGGGCCATTCATTGCTGTCCTCTGGCCAACACGCCTTTCCTGGCCTGCCACCCCCTTCTTGTCTACCTTACCTAAAGAGTGTGTAAAACCTTTTCTGTAAGGGAAAGGTGGGGGCTGGCTCTCAGTAGACCCATCTGGTCTATGGGCTAAAAGCCTGAAGAGCTGGTGAAATGGGTCAGTGGGTAAAGGCACTTGCCCTGCAAGCCTGGTGATCCGAGTTCAGTCTTTAGAGCCCACATAAAGATAGAAAGAAAGGACTCTACAAAATTGACCTCTGACCTTTGATTAGTCATGTGGCAGCATATACACATACATTAACAATGCTTTTTTTAATTCCAAGGATGTTCTTGGTAGATAGAGACATTTAATTAGAATAGTTTATATCATTTACTCAAACTCTGACTCCCAGACTCCAGTAGGCATTAGAATCCTTGCAAACAAAGATGACTAGGCCCGGTCTGCAAGAAGGCACAATCTTAAATTCTCAGCATTTCTCACTGATGCTGGTCCAGGGGGTCACTAGGAACTGGAACTTTAGGTATGAGTTAGCTAGCTTTTCACTTTTAATTCTAAAACAAGTTCTTGTACCTGGACCTCAGAAATAGAAGCTTTTGTGGATGCAGACCATCAGATAAGTAGGAGATTCACCAAAGTGGCATAAGCTCCCCCTTGGCACTGGCAGGGCACTGGCCTCAGTGCTTCCCTGTGAGATCTTACCTGGCTAACGCTGTTGTTGCCTGCGTCGCTATAGGTTTTGCCATTCCTTGCTCTTGGTGTTGGTGTGGACGACGTCTTCCTCCTGGCCCATGCATTCAGTGAAACAGGACAGAATAAGAGGATTCCGTTTGAGGTAAAAGCAGGGCAAAGCGCGATGTTTGGGAGGCACCAAAGTTTTTCCCACCATCTGGTCCACCCTAAGTCAAATGTCACTGTGAGAGATGCCGAGAGCCCCATTTAGGGTGCCCATGGACATACTTCACGGTCCTAGGCCATCCCTTCCCAAAGCCCACCCTTGCTTCTGTCGTTCTTTTCTATGACTATGCATTTGCATTTAAAATCATCATTGTCTTGAGCTCTCTGATTGGGGCAATGGTAACCCATGAGGGAGAAACCCACAGGACCTGGTGGTGTTAGAGTCAAGGTGGTTGGGACCTTTCTCTGCCTCAGGCGTGGTGGTACAGCCAAGTATTAGAAACCGCCATCGTGTGCTTTAAGGGGCGGCTAGGACAGACTACAGCCCTCAGCACCGTGGTTTGTCATCCCCAGGACAGGACTGGGGAGTGCCTCAAGCGCACGGGAGCCAGCGTGGCCCTCACCTCCATCAGCAATGTCACCGCCTTCTTCATGGCTGCGTTGATCCCTATCCCTGCCCTGCGCGCATTCTCCCTCCAGGTGAGTTTACCATGGGCAGATCCCTGTCTGTGGCTTGGCTGTTCTTGCTCTGCTCTATTGGAGTTCAGCACCTAGGTTACCACTCAAGTGCATGGCAGCAGCATTCGGGTCTCGGTGCTGCTGGGTGGGTGCTCCAAGGCATGGCCTTGGCACTCCTTCCTTCCAAAACAGGCTCCAAGGTTCTTTGCCTTCTTAGACCTTATTTTCCAGAAGTTGTTAGCCTGTGCAGTTTAGGCTGGCTCCTACTTCTAGATGACTCCCCTTCCAGTCACCTCATATCTCCCTTCCCTAAACAGCTCCGGCCCTATCTCAAGACCTAAGAAGACCCTACTGGTGTACATCAATAGGGTGGTCTGAACCCTGGGCCTGGCAGTTACTGTCACTCACACTGTGTAACGGTGTGTTAGCCACTTGGCTATGTCCTGCAGGGGCGCATCTCTTGGGGATCCATGTTTGCCACTGCCTTTTCCTTTGTTGGCCTTTTGCATTCTCTCCTGTACCTTTGGTTCCTTACTCATTCCTTAGGCTGCTTACTCAAGCTTAGAGTGCCTACCACTCACCATATGCAAGGGCTGTGTTGCTGGTCTCATGACTCTACCCGCTTGCTCCCAGCCATGGAGCTCTCATACCCAGGCAATCAGCCTGAAGAGCCTGTTCCCAGGTGTGAGAGGGGCAGCTGTGAGCCACATATCTACTAGTGTGGTAGTCTGTAGCAAGTCATAAGTGGTCACTGTAGCAGAGGAAGCAGGCTCTCATGTAGTTGATGACACAGCAGAAGGTAATTGAATTAAGGTCAGGTTTTTAAAGCGACAGTTGAAGGGAGCGTTTGTCTCCATTTTTCTTTGTTTGTTTGTTTGTTTTTGGTTTTTCGGGGAAGGGTTTCTCCGTATAGCCCTGGCTGTCCTGGAACTCACTTTGTAGACCAGGTTGGCCTCGAACTCAGAAATCCACCTGCCTCTGCCTCCCAAGTGCTGGGATTAAAGGCGAGCACCACCACGCCTGGCCGGTCTCCATTTTTCTTAGGGTAGGTTCTACAACTCACTAGGTGGCCAGCTGCTTGAAGAAATCACTTGGATGTGTTTGTGTGAAACTGTTGTTAGGTTTGTACTCCTCCATGCTATCTGCTCAGGTGCTAGTAAGAACTATGATCAGGAAGAAAAGGTGACAAATGACCTTGTGCTCCTACTTATACTCTTAGATACACGGTTGTCACTTACGCAGAAACAATCCCTTAGGTGTCTGAACTTCGTCTCCCTGCCTGCTGTGAGCGAGGTGCAAGCCCTCCTTAACATTTAGGGTAAGCGCTGAGACTATGAGAAGAGTCTGTCAGTTACAAGCACTAACTCCTGAGGAGGAAAAAAGTATCAGAAAGAGGCTTATTATAAATGTTTATGAAGACAGAGATAAGAGTGGGTTAGTGAAGTCAGATCTGCTTCTGGACAGAAACCCAAGGAAATGAAAGTAGCCAGGTGCTCTATAATAGGAAAAATAAGGGAAAGATGCCGCTGGCTGTTCGGGAGGCTGTTTTGCACAGGCATGTGTCTGCTGCATGCTCGTGTGTCTGCTCTTGTTTGTGTGCAGCTGACTCTGGAATGGCAATGGTCCTGGAGTCCTTTAATAATGGGACCCTCTCTGTTCACGCTGTCCTTTCCACTGCCTGTCCCCTTGCTGTGTGCTCCCTGCTCTGCTCTGTCAGCTCGCACACACGTCTTCTTTCCCTCATTCTCTCTCTCCTCTCCACTCAGTACTGATGGTTCATCAAGGCAAACTCTCCTCCCTTATTGGTATCCCACGGTGTGGTCTCTGAAAGCTACGTTGAGTTTTCCCTGAGGATAGCCTTTTAGAAAATCCAGTACGCTAAGTTCTCCCAAGGTAAGCACTTTACAGAGAAAAAAAAAAAAAAAAAAAAAGAGTTCTTTGCATTTTGCAGTCTATCAGAGCATCCAGAGAGATTCTGTGCTGTAATGAAACGTGTAACGTTTGGATTTTTCCTTGTGAAACTTTAGAGATTTTTTTTTTACCCTGACTTTTAAATCATAGGGTTCCCACTCTCAAATATCTTTCCCTGATCAGCCTTCACTGTGGTGTTAGTTCCCCAATGAAAACCCCCAAACCAAGACCCTTACCCATTCTAATGATCAAGGGCTGCTTTTTAATTGTCTCTGTCTCTCTCTTACTGTCTTTCTCTCTCTGTGTGTGTATGTATGTATGTGTGGGAGGGAGGGAGGGAGGGAGGGAGAGAGAGAGAGAGAGAGAGAGAGAGAGAGAGAGAGAGAGAGAGAGAGAATATGAANGAGAGAGAGAGAGAGAGAGAGAGAGAGAGAGAGAGAGAGAGAGAGAGAGAATATGAATATGAATATGAGAATATGTGAGTGTTAGATGTTCACGTGCATATGTTCAGATGCCAGAGCAGGATATCAGGTGTGACCCTCCATTACTTTCTGACTTGAGAAGGGGTCTTTCAGTGAACCAGAAGCTTTTCAACCACCTGGGTCTGCTGGCCAGTAAACTCCTGGTAGTCTCCTGTCTCCAACCCAGTGCTGGGATTATAGACGTGGGAAGTAGAGCACTGTTCAGCTTTGTATGTGGATGCTAAGAATGGGTTGTATTCATAACTTTTCCTGGGAAGATGCAGCACACACATCTACTCACAGCACACAGGGAACCTATGACAGAGCCAAGTATGGATACCACCAAAGCCCAACATGGTGAACCAATGGTTTTTATTGGGTTTACTTATAGGAGTATGGGTGAGGGGCTATTTACAGGAGCAGCAAGACTTAAAGACAACTATAACTGCATTACCAAAGCTTACACCAATGTGCATGAAAGCTCGCAAAAGTGGGAACCTAGAGGACATTGCACAGCCTGCCGGCAACTCAACAAGTTGGAGAGGGTTTCTGCTTCTTCCAGGCAGCAGATCTGGTCTCAAACTTTTTTGTCTACAAGTCTTCTTTGGAGCCTGGCTGTGCTTGTCAGTTTCAGGGACTTGCTGAAGCTATCTCGAGTCATTTACCTTCCTGTTTAAAGAGCTTCTTGGAAGATACACTCTTTCAGTCTTGGAAGAAGCTGTTACATAACAGAATTTAAACTCAGGTCCTCAGGTTGTCAGAGCGACTGCTCTTACCAACTGGGTCATCTCTTTATTCTTCCACTCCTTTCTGTTTGTGGCAGGGGCATTCAAACCCAAAACCCCACAAAGAAGTATTCTACTACCAAACTATACCCTTACCCAGTAAAAGGGTTTAGGCTACGGTCCTGCCATAAGTGTCTCAGCTGGGCCCCTGTGGATGATGGAGACAGCTTTTCTACGTAGAGTAATTGGACTCACTCCACATCCTGGTTACTGTGGGAACGCAGTGGGTGCACACTGACTTCTGGTCTCTCATACCTGTCCCAGGACTGAGTAGCTTGAGTCAGGATTGTCTCTCCTGTCCTGTGTCTTCCAACCACGTATCCTGTCTCTTCCTTGTTCCTCCTGGACCTGTTTTCATCTTCTAGACCCTTCACAGGAAGGCTTTTTGGATCAGACACACTATACACCCCCAACCCACGAGCACACTTTGTCTAAGCCACTGGAAACATCTCAGCCTGGGGTGTGAGTTGTTTGAGGCTGGGAAGGCATGTTGTCCCTGCTTCTCCAGCAGCCAGCACAGTGGGATGTGTGTCCTAAATAGTGTTCCAGTCTCAGCGCTGGCAGGAACTCCTCACACTTACATGCTACTTCATAAGGAAGTCTTCAGAGCCCTGCATATGCATTTGAGCCATAGTTAACCTGTTCTGTGGAAATTGATGAGGTCCTTTTACAATCACCTCAGGAAAGGGTATGTAGAAGATTTGGCTGTTTTATGGCTTTGTAGACTTAACAGGGGACTCTTTATTGAAGGGCTTCTCTCCTGGCTTGCTGTTTCACCTGGAACATAAACCCACACATCCTTCAAAAAGCCCTTTGTGAAGTGTCTCTTGGTTTTTAACTTTTGGAACCAGTGATGGCTAGGCTTCCTCTCCTCAACCCGATCCATCTTCCTATTTTGCAAAGTTTTCTGAAGCTGTCCTTTTGAAAGCTCCACTAGGAGGTTTTGCTTTTTAAATGAATTTCTGATTATCTTGGCTATTTAACATTCTTCTTCAATTTTTCTTCTCAGAACAGGACTGCCTTTGGATGTCCTGTCGGCTTTGCCTAATAACAGCCCAATTTTGCAATTTTTACTAGGTCAGCAGGAGATTTGCCCAAGTGCTGCAGAACCTAGCCCTGTGTTTATTCTAGGTTATGGAGTGGCTTTTGAATTCGTACTTATTTATTCTACAGGCTATAATCACACACTGGAATTTCTTTCTGCTTAACTCTCCTTGACCTTGACCGTTACTCACTAACACACCCCACAAGCTGCTCCTGAGGCTATTTGGAATGTGCCCATTAAAAACCTCAAGGGACATGTGTGAAATTTTATTTCAGTTTTCTTAAAGGTGACACTTTGATAGACTTGATCTACTTTACATACAGATTATTCATCAGGGTCATGGGATCTCTTAGAAACATTCTTGAAGGAAAACATTTCTAAGTCCTTTCTGTGCCTGGCTTTGTAGAGAGGTAGCTTGGTCAGGTCCTTACTAGCTTCACTCCAATCTGTGTGACTTCTGGGGTCCTTCCATTTTAGTTATACATGGACTCTTAGTGGTGGGAGGATCTACTATCTCCTAGCTCTGCTTCACTCTAGGTAGCAGTAGGGTGGTAAGAGAATACTGTTCAGAATATCTTTATGTGGGGTGCTGGAGAGATGGCCCAGTGGTTAAGAGCGCAGCTTGCTCTTCCAGAGGACCCAGGTTCTGTTCCCAGTACCCACATATCAGCTCACAGCTGCTTGCAATCCCAGGGATCCATGCCCTCTTCTGGACTCGGAGGGCACTGTGTGCACGTGATGCGCATACTTTCAGGCAAACCCTCATACACATACATAATTTTTTAAAAGTGATCTTTGTGTACAAAGCAACAAGGCAACTAGGAAGTGTGTCGATGATGTCCGCTGTTTCTCTGCTCCAGGCTGCTGTGGTGGTGGTATTCAATTTTGCTATGGTTCTGCTCATTTTTCCTGCAATTCTCAGCATGGATTTATACAGACGTGAGGACAGAAGACTGGATATTTTCTGCTGTTTCACCAGGTACGTTTCCTGGTGCCTGGGGCCTTTATTCTTTGGATGTATAGAAATATTGTTTAGGGAACAGTCTGTGGGCTTCTTCAAAAGGGAATGTAGCTAATAGAATTTGGGTTAGTTTGATGGGAGTAGATAAAGGCTTTACATACAGGCAGGGCTCTGGGGAACATGTAAGCTCCCACACTTTCCCCATCTCACACCTGAATATGCCTAGAATCCTCCCCTAGAGATTCTGCTGCACATGGTCATTTTTCTCCATCATAAACCTGTGTTTGTTCATCAGTGAACAGTTTGGTGGGTGTTTGGAGCAGAGAAATGTCGAAAACTACCTGTTGAGAACACATGCGGGGGCGGGGGTCTGTGTGGATTTTTGTCTTTAGTTTTTCATTCCTTGGTGTTACATTTTAAAGGGATTTATCATCGTCATTTCAGGATCAGCTAGCTACGCCCATGGCTTGGGTTTGATCACGTCTCTGCCCAGAGCAGTTAGGTGATCCTTGCAGAGCTAAGTCAGTGATACCAGTGGGTAGCATTAGTCTCTAGCAGAAATGCTAGCCCTCTTTCCGTCATCTATACTGCGGGTGATGTATGTACTACACGTTACGGTGTGTTTATCTTTTGTCTTTTAGTCCCTGTGTCAGCAGGGTGATTCAAGTTGAACCACAGGCCTACACAGAGCCTCACAGTAACACCCGGTACAGCCCCCCACCCCCGTACACCAGCCACAGCTTCGCCCACGAAACCCACATCACTATGCAGTCCACCGTTCAGCTCCGCACAGAGTACGACCCTCACACACACGTGTACTACACCACCGCCGAGCCACGCTCCGAGATCTCCGTACAGCCTGTCACTGTCACCCAGGACAACCTCAGCTGTCAGAGCCCCGAGAGCACCAGCTCCACCAGGGACCTGCTTTCCCAGTTCTCAGACTCCAGCCTCCACTGCCTTGAGCCCCCCTGCACCAAGTGGACGCTCTCTTCGTTTGCAGAGAAGCACTATGCCCCTTTCCTCCTGAAACCCAAAGCCAAGGTAACCCTCCACCGTGCGTGGCTTCCGGCCTTGAGATATATGTGAATGGTTGGCAGTTTTTGGATCCATCACCATGCGCATGTGTGCTACGGGACAGGGCCACCAGAGTCAGAGTGCAAAGCTCAGGACCACGGGGGAAGGTTCCGTGTAGCAGATATTAATATGAATATAAAGAAACTCCTCACTTTGTAAAGATTTTTCTTCTTCATGAGATTACCTAAAAAGAAGATTTAGTGTAGCTTTATGTTTTTCCTTCTGAGGGACTGACTCCCTAATGTACCGTGCTCATGCTGGGCTGATATGTAGAAGGGAGTGAAGACTTCAATTGGTACTGGCCTATGAGGAATCAGGAATGTTCTTCTGGGTCTCATCCAGTGCTCCTTTGTCTGTTACAGGTTGTGGTGATCCTTCTTTTCCTGGGCTTGCTGGGAGTCAGCCTTTATGGGACCACCCGAGTGAGAGACGGGCTGGACCTCACGGACATTGTTCCCCGGGAAACCAGAGAGTATGACTTCATAGCTGCCCAATTCAAGTACTTCTCTTTCTACAACATGTATATAGTCACCCAGAAAGCAGACTACCCGAATATCCAGCACCTACTTTACGACCTTCATAAGAGTTTCAGCAATGTGAAGTATGTCATGCTGGAGGAGAACAAGCAACTTCCCCAGATGTGGCTGCACTACTTCAGAGACTGGCTTCAAGGTAGGACTGTGGCAGGCGGCCGTTGCTTTGTGCATTTCTGTCCTTCTTGGGTCTTACTTATGATTCCCTTCTGACCACCATACAAAGGTGTTATGCATGAGTTTTTTATTGTTCTTCTCTCTCTCTCTCTCTCTCTCTCTCTCTCTCTCTCTCTCTCTCTCTCTCTCTCTCTNTTTATTGTTCTTCTCTCTCTCTCTCTCTCTCTCTGTTTCTGTTTCTGTTTCTGTTTCTCTTTGAGACAGGGTTTCTCTGTATAGCCCTGGCTGACCTGGAACTCACTCTGTAGACCAAGCTGGCCTCGAACTCTCAGAGATCCTCCTGTCTCTGCCTCTTGAGTGTTGGAATTAAAGGCGAGCACTACCACACCCAGCCAGTTTTTTAAGATTTTGTGTGTGTGTGTGTGTGTGTGTGTGTGTGTGTTTTGCCTGCATATATGTATTGTATGTATATCATTTATGTGCCTGATGCCTGAGTTCAGAAGAAAGCATTGGATTCCTTGGAACTGGAGTTGTGGATGGTTGTGAACCAACACATGGGTGCTGAGAACCAAACCCAGGTCTTCTGCAGGAGCAGGAAGTGCTGAGTATCTCTGCAGTCTTGTTTTATATGAAGCCCACTTCTCTGGTGACCTCCCAGCTCTGGCTTTGTGTAACTCTCTGAGCAATAGCCTGTTAGCTCATTTGAACATACAGTAGGGAAAGACATTTGGCACTAAGGAGCCTGGATGCTTCTGTTGCTCTTTTCTTCTGGATGGCAGCTGGTTTGGTGACCAAGTGAAATTAGAGTATTTGCTGGGATCTCTGAGCTGTCTGCTAAATTACAGCCTACTGTAGCCGTGGATTTTGGGTCAGCTATTGTGTATTTTCACATCTTTTCACATTTCACCCATATACTTTGGGCTCATAGTAATTTGAGTGGAAGGTATAGAGAAGGTTTGCTCTCCCCAGGAGGCCTCCCTGTGTGTCAGCATCCAACACTAAAGTGATGTGTGTGCTTTACCCTTCCAATTGACCATAGACACCACTGACTTCCAAAGAGCCTCATATGGACAGGCCATCCTTCCATCTGGCCATGAACTTAAAAATGTTTCACTACGGGCTGGAGAGATGGCTCAGTGGTTAAGAGCACTGACTGCTCTTCCAGAGATCCTGAGTTTAAATCCCAGCAACCACATGGTAGCTCACAACCGTCTGTAATGGGATCCGATGCCCTCTTCTGGTGTGTCTGAAGATAGCGACAGTGTACCCATATAAATAAAATAAATCTTTAAAAAAAAAATACTTCACTACATCCTCTTGTTTCACAAAGAGGCAAATCCTACCCCTCCCCCCTCCATTTTACCTGCCCATTTGTGTGTGAGGGTGTGTGTGCACCGTAGTATCCATATTGAAACCCAAAGACAGCTAACTGCCCTCTTTCCACCATGTGGATCCTACAGATCAAAGTCCTCTGGTTTGGTGACAAGCACCTTTTACCATCCTAGACACATCTCTAGGAAATATTAGTCAGCAGGGGAACAATATAAGATGGCCTGAATTTGCTTGTAACTACACACTGACTGAATACGAATGGCATTCAGTGGTTCCAAAACATCTGTTCATGTTGACATGTGCAAATCACAGTAGACAATCAGGACCATTAGCCACACAATTCAAGCAAAATTGCTCTTCTTGGAGTACCCAAATAATTCTGACTCCAGTATTTGTTGGCTTAGATTATCCCAGTGGCTGTCTTAATTTCCCACTTAATTAGGCTTGTTTAAACACATATTTAAGTGCCCCTCTTTTTGTCTTAAGACAGCTACTTTCCCTTTGAGTTTTCATTAGGTGATAAACAACTTGATTTGACAGGAATTGGTGTTGAGCAGTGACTAGAATTTGCCCATACATGTACACCAGGTCCAACTTTGAGGGATAGTGGAGAAAGCATAACTTCACTGTCACGCCCTGGAAACCCAGGAGATTAACTTGAATTCCCTTGACGTTTTAGTTCCTTACTCTTGGTCCACAAGGCATTGTTTTTTAAGTAGTGAATTAACAAAGAGCCAAACAGTTGAGAGTCTCTGCTTTTCCACAACCCCCACCCCATCCCACCCCAACGTTCACCAAAGACATGCAAATAACTTGCCACCAATGACAAAGAAGTCTGCTGTGCTGAGTGGAGGAGGGTGTTGTAGAATGCCCTCTTTAGTGTCTTCCCTTTGGTGAGGTAGGCCAAGGTTGAGAAGGGTAAGCACAAGAAGACCAGATGTGTAGGTTCAGATGTGTAGATTCAGATGTATATTTGAACCACATTGTGGCTGCTACGCAAACAACACCCAGCCAGACTGTTGTGCCCATGCATGCTAAGATGGCAGGATACCATGTAGCCCTGGAACTGTAATGCCTTCAGGGTCCTACAGAGCACTGGCCACAGCCACCAGGGCTCTAGCCTGCAGGGGCATTATTTAGACCTCCTGAGTGGTTACTTGGGTCTTTGAACATTTCTTCCAAATTCTTGTGTATGCTTTTGAAGTCCGTTAAACTATGCCAGCTCACTGGTGTCTGTCAACACTCCCAATAGTCACTTTGTTTTTTCTCAGTCCTAAAACATATTTAATGGCTAATACAGGCCATTTTAAAAGTCAGCCCTGGGTTAGAACCCAGAACAGCACTCTCCCTTTGAGAAATAATATCTCTAGCTCTCAGGACATCTGTGGTAAAGTTGGAGATGAAATCTAATTGCTTCATGTACAGGGGGTGTTCATTTTTTTATTCATACTGACTTACATGAACGAAATACATTATCATTTCATTTCTAGGAGCTTATATATTTGGGTAATTTCCTTTAGCCTAGACTCAAAGTAGTTTTCCGTGTAAAGTGTTTCTAGTTAAAGAACTGCGGCTGAAATGTAAGGTTTTGCAGTAAACTGTCGGAATATAAATGTCAGCCAAGGGGCAGTTGTTTGGTGTACAGCCTGTGGAAGCTAAGATTTTCAGTGGTCAGTCAGAAAATACTAAAGGGGTCCTGAAGGAACTTCACTGTTCGTGACCATAGCTGGAGAGCACATTAGGGCCAGCATTGTAGAAAATTCATTCTAAGTTGGTGGCAGGGCACGTGCACAAATTCCCTAGGTATTGCAGAAGTCTCTGAGTATACCTTTGCAAATATACTCTCAGTTCCCTGCGTTGACACCAGATGCTGCTAAGCATCTGGTACTTTCCACGTATTTTGCAGTTACTTCTAACAGCACACTATACTTGTGGAAACCCACTCTAATACACGTGGAGTGTGGCTGGCCTAAGGCTGCCTGGGCTCAAAGTTAAGCTCTGACTTGTCACCAGGCTCAGTCCTCTCATCTGTAAAATGGGAATGATGATTGGTTATCTCAGGAGCAAGCAGCTGAAGGCTGACTACCTGGAGCCAAGAGGACCACTTAAGTCTGAAGTAATAAAAGTTCTTCTCTCTCCTTGCTTGGAAAACCGACCAGGATTCTTGTAGGGGGTTGGGGGAGCGGTTGTCCTTCTCTGTTTATTTTTTTTTTTCCAGAGTGGGGGTGGGGAAGAGCTTTGGGTCTTAAAATAACATCTGCTTAGTGTAGTGCTGCCTCTCTGTGCAAACCTTTCTGTGAAAAGCTGTGGGAGACGAGATTGCCACCCCGGTGGTCCCTCTACCCAGGGCCTGTGGGTGACCCAGCCTACTTCCTAAAAACAAAGCCCACTGCATAACAATGCTAGAGGGAGGCTTTTGTTAAAAAGGCTGCTCCAACTGGTCCCTCTCTCTGTTCCCAAACACCTCACTGTGCTAAGCATTCACAGACCGTGTATTTTTGTGTTGTTGTTTAGTTTGTTTTAGTTTCTAAAGTGCCCTCAGGCAACTCCTGAAAAGGAGTAAAATGTATCTGAGTAGATGTGTCTACCGCAGGGGGTCTCCTGAGCAGCTGGGGCTTGGGGGGTCTACTTGGGAGGCGACTGGTGTGCAGCGAGGCTGGTGGGGGTATTGGGGAGAGTACCCCCCAGGCAGTGCTCAGCTCCAAGTCTGGGTCACCAGGGCCCTGTCTTCTCTTCCAGCATGCTTACCTCTTTACAGCTGTAGCCAAACTGTCAGGTCCGTAATGATGGTTTTGATTACAGCGGCCAAGCCCAGCTGTGTGTGGTGAGCTGGTGGGCTCGCCCATCCCCCAAGCCCAGAAGGCTCACTCTTTCCCGCCCAGGGCTTGCGGTTTGTCATCTGTTCTCACAGAGCCTCCCTGTGTCGGCCTGTGGCTTCCTGTTCTCAAACTGATCCAAATTTCCCCTGTGAGATACTTCCTTGTGCTCCCTCTCTCCTCCGCACACCCCTCCACTCAGAAGGAAGGGTGGCAGGGAGGAAGAGAACAGGAGGAGAGTGGATAGGTGCTGGCTGTGATCTTTACACGACCTGGCAGCAGATCCCACAGATTGTATTAGCTGCACAAGTCAAACAGATGGATCGGATTGACAGAGCTGTGTTCCCTCACCCTGGCTCCAGGGGCAGCCAAGTTGGGAGCTTGAATGTGATTTTACTGCTTTGGGTAGATTTTCTGGTCTTGATGAGGAACTCCTGACATATCTCCCTGTGTGGTGTGAAATGGTTAATGGGTATGGTATGTGTCTTCTTTCTCTTGCTAAAATTAGTCAGGGAGAGACAGAGAGACAGAGAGCACTGAGCCAACCTGGCACTTGAGAGGCAGGTGGATTTCTGTTAGTTCCAAGCTAGCCTGATCTACATAGTGAAGTCAAGGTGTAGGCCAAGCAGAGGTACATAGTGAGACCTTCTCTCTCCCTCCCTCTCTCACTCATTCTTCCTTCCTTTCTTTCTTTTTGAGAAGACTAGGTTTCTCTATATAGCCCTGGCTGTCCTGGAACTCACTGTGTGGAACAGGCTGGCCCCGAACTCACAGATCTGCCTACCTCTGCTTCCTGAGTTCTGTGGTTAAAGGCATGAACTGCTGTGCCCTCCTCTCCTTTCCTTCTTTTTGTGTGTTTTCTTTAAAAGATGTGTGTGTGTGTGTGTGTGTGTGTGTGTTTGATGTGCTCATAGAGGCCAAAAGAGACAGTTACCTCTAGAGTTGGAGTTACAAGCAGTTGTGTGCCCTCCAGAGTGGATTCTGGGGTCTGAACTTGGATCCATTGGAAGAACAGCCAGCTCTAAGCCATCTGTCTTGTTCCTGGACTTTCGTCCCTTAGTTTAAGTAGAGTGTGTGTGTGTGTTGTTCTCCCCTCTGAGCATCTACTGATTAGCACCACAGTTCGTTCACTTGCAGATCAGGAGCCCTTCCTTAAGTGAGAGAAAACTGCAGACAATCCCCTGCCCTGCCTCCTGCCCTCAGACCAGCCCCTCTGGACCAAGGCTCTCAGGCCAAGTTTTAATGTGTTGCACATGTTTCTGTTTCTAGGACTTCAGGATGCATTTGACAGTGACTGGGAAACTGGGAGGATCATGCCAAACAATTATAAAAATGGATCAGATGACGGGGTCCTCGCTTACAAACTCCTGGTGCAGACGGGCAGCCGAGACAAGCCCATCGACATTAGTCAGGTATTCATCATGTTTCAGGACACTGAACAGTTATTACGTCTAGGCAACTGGCTCATGGAGTAGGGCTGGCAGTGTATAATCCCACCTTGTGTCCCATGAGGACCTGAAGTGATAGGAGATGGTACGAAGAAGCTTGAACTGGCTCTGAGCTAGACAGAAAACTTCCCTTTCCCTGCCTGTCAAGTGAGGGGACAGACAGGTGTTGCCTCTAACACCATAGCAATGAGCAAAATACAATGTTGACACTGAGGGCTTTTCCCAGTGGTGGGAAGCACCAGCCCAGACTGGGCTTTCAGAGTTTAATACTGAAATATGTGTTATATGAAAATACATTAATATAGTGGTCTCAGTTATATTCAGACATGGGATGGTGGATTTGTTGGGGAGCAATCATTTGAACAGAGGTTGGGTAGGTGGGTGGCTTAGAAGATGAGAGAAGGTCTCTGGAGGATAAGGATGGACTTGTTATTTAATGCTTTCTGGGGTCAGCTTGGCCTCAACGGTAGATGCCGAGTTTGGGCAGCTAGCTGCTCCTGAATGTAGCAAACAGAAGCACGCGTAGAAGCATGCAACCTCCCCACGCAGCTCACGCCAGGGCATGTTGAAAGCTGTTCTTTTGGATAGTATCCTGTATTCGAAGGACTTGGATTCTAGCATATCCCATTTGGTTTCCTCGGGGGTTGCGTTTGCACCCTGGATTTGGGGTGAGTCCCAGACCTCTTTGCTCTTGGTAGTTTCCTTTCCTATCTTCAGGCAGAAAACATCTCGTTAATGATCTCCTTGTCAGCTCTGCATATTGTCCCCTCTCCCTTTTGCTGGCACTAAAGGTGACAGATTTACAAAGTACATTGTTCAGAGTCTTTGTGGAGCGTGAAGTTTGATGCTTTATAGTGGCATGCAGTGAGCTGTCGGGCCTGATGGGGGTGCGGCAGACCAGCCTGCCTGAGAGGATCGCAGGGACCGACTGGAATTGGAGTTAGAGATCAGGGAATCTGTGGGACGCCTGTGGTGGGGTCCAGGCACTGAGATATCATTTCCTCTCCTGGGGCAAAGAAGAGCATGCTGCGTGCGTAGAGGCCAGGAGCTGTGCTATGTAATTCCAGAGACAGTCTGAGGACCTACAGTTGTTAGAGATCCCGTGGATTAATTGAATCCAGATCCCTGCCGTCTACTCCGCCTGTCTCTCCCCCACTGCCCGCCCCGCCCCAGTCTCTTCCACGCTCTTTATTCCCCAACTCTTTTCTCTGTGAACTCCTGTCACTGGTGTTCGTTAAGAAAGACCAAACGTTGGAAGGAGGCCTGGGTCTAAAGTAAACAGGAAATGTTTTTGATGTATCTACCATATATATAATCCACACTGGGTCTCATAGTGTCTTTGACCCAAGCAGAGCCCACAAGACCTACTCTAGAGGGAGCAGATGTGGCCACTGAATCTGACCAAGGTGTAGAAGAAATAGCCCTCAGAAGGGCCCGGGCTTTGCATCTTTGTCTTCCTGTTCTGGCAATGGGCATTTTTTTTTTTTTTGAATACACAGGTCATCAGAGGCTGTGTTAGCAAAATTTATACAGATGCTGTTTTATTTTATAGCTCCCTCCATTTACTGGGTGGTATTTCCTTCAGTGTTAACAACAGAGGTTAACTGCTCACAGACGTGGATAGGGATGCTTGCCAGGTTTCCCCCCTGCCCCTCCTATAAATATGTTTTTCCAGATTGTTCATTCCCCGCCTTGGCTGCAGACAGTCTTTTTTAGTATTCAGATTTAATTGGTTCAGCCAATTCCTGGGCCATCTGCGGAACCGTGTGTTTGCTGTAAACACACTGGTGATTGCATTCCCCAATAAGTGTATTTTGAAAGACATCAAAGGTATTCTTGTGGGACTGGGGCACTGTGGAGGCATGGGTATTCTACTGTTTGTTGGAAATGTGGGTACAAAGCCTTGCTTTCCCAGCAGGAGTGTGTTTACCCCACAGCCCGCCCTGAATGACCTCTGTTCTTCCCGTTTTGTAGTTGACTAAACAGCGTCTGGTGGACGCAGATGGCATCATTAATCCGAGCGCTTTCTACATCTACCTGACGGCTTGGGTCAGCAACGACCCTGTAGCTTACGCTGCCTCCCAGGCCAACATCCGGCCTCACCGACCAGAGTGGGTCCACGACAAAGCCGACTACATGCCAGAGACCAGACTGAGAAGTAAGTAGCACTCCTCCCGTCCTGAGAGGCTGGGAGCTCTCGGGCTCCTTCAGTCACTGCCTAGAGCTCGGCAACAGCCTCATCCGTCGACACTACCCAGGGTTCAAAAGTGTAAATAGAACAATATATTTCTTTTGGTTTAAAACTCTGGGAGACAGATGAGGATGTGTAATGGAACACAGCCCTGCGCTCTCACGTTGAGAAGTAAGCGTTTCTAACCTCCTTTTGCAGCTCTAACTCCAGGCATTTCTCGTGATGCCAGCTGTTCCGTGTGAAAGCTGAAGACGCGTCCACATCGAGTGTTATTTTACTATGGCCGAGTTTTATCACTAGGGATTGTATGTTTATCTTAACTTTGTCAACTGTGGTGTTGAAGGGATTTTTGGCATGTTGGGTCATTTCTATAAGCCACCAAGCACCTGTGCTCTGTCAGAGCTGTTTAAACTGGAGAGGAAACGTCTGTATACATCCGTGCCCTCCTCTTCCCTCCCTTCTCCTCTAAGCCTGGGGTTTGAAAGGTGGCTCTGTGTGGATTTAATTTGCCTTTACGTTAGAGATGTTAGTAGCAGCATATGCTTTGGATATTGGGCCAAGAGAAGACATGAGAAAGAAGACGGGTCCTTTTTGCAAACAGGGCAGTCAGCGGTCTGAACTCCCCTGTACCTAAACCCCAGAGCCTGGTGGCAAGCAGCCAAGGCTTGTCTTAATGAAAATTTATAGTTGAGATTATAATAGGGCAAATCATGTTTAGCAAGTCAACTGAATGACCCCAAAGGGTGTGGAACACACAAGGGCAGTAACTAAACGCTTGTTGTGTGAGGATTTCTTCCCATGTTGCTAAAGACTTAGCATTGCATTAGAGAAGCAGAGAATGTTTAAGTTGCTGGGTCACTAAAGGACAAGAAAGTGTAGTATTTTTTTCTGCAAGGCATGACTCTGGGATTATTTTGGTCAAGGAGAACAGATTGATTTAGGGACAAAAAAAGCATTTTCAACTTTTAAGTCTCATGGCGTTTAGACCTCACGAATGGTAGTTGCTTTTCGGATAATAAAACCAAAGCCTTGGGGGGGAGGGGGGAAGCAGATCATAGAGGCCTTCCTCTGCCCACCCGACTCCTACCCCCCCCCCCACACACACACACACTACCAAATAAAAATCAAAGGCTAAAGAGGTGGCTCAATGAGCTAACCACACAAGCATGAGGACTGGATTTGAATTTCCAGAACCCACATGAAGCTGGGTGTGGTAGTGTATTGGTAATCCCAGTGCACGAGGCAAAAGGAGAAGCGGAGGTGGGGGTGGGGGTGGGGAAATGTTCCTGGGATTCCAGAACCTGTTAGCCTCGAATATGCAGCAGCAAACAGCAAGACACTTCACAGGGAGTTAGGAAAAGATTGACATCTCAGATTATCCTCTGACCTCCATGTGTGTGCCTGAACACGCGTGTGCGCGCGCACACACACACACACACACACACTGAAAAATTTTAAACCAACAGGAAATATTGTAAAGGCCCAGAATCATTTATTGTTTTTTCTTTTCGTGGGTAGAAAGGTAACAGGTGGACTTTTGAGAAGTTCTCTTTACCTCACACCCAGTGTCTGTGGAGTTGGGATGAGGAAGATCTTCACCGAGGTCCCCTGCTTACCTCACCTCTCCTCTTTCCAGTCCCAGCAGCAGAGCCCATCGAGTACGCACAGTTCCCTTTCTACCTCAACGGCCTACGAGACACCTCAGACTTTGTGGAAGCCATAGAAAAAGTGAGAGTCATCTGTAACAACTATACGAGCCTGGGACTGCCCAGCTACCCCAATGGCTACCCCTTCCTGTTCTGGGAGCAGTACATCAGCCTGCGCCACTGGCTGCTGCTATCCATCAGCGTGGTGCTGGCCTGCACGTTTCTAGTGTGCGCAGTCTTCCTCCTGAACCCCTGGACGGCCGGGATCATTGTGAGTTTATTACAAGGGTCTTTATGGAAGTCAGATTCCTTTCAACACAGCTCTTGCTGCAGCCAGGAAGTTTTGTTTATGTCTGGGCTTTTGGAGGAGGAGGGTATGGATTGCATCATCTGTAAGATATTTATTCTACTTGAGGTGGTGAGGTTCATGGGGAAGGTAGATCCTTCTAACGCCAGAATCTGTGTCCCTCTCACACAGTATTAAAAGAAGTGCACAGGGGCCCCTCGGGGTGGGGGTGGGGGAGCAGAGGCTTTGTAAGCAAACTGTATAAAAGCGCTGAAAATTTAATACGTTAAAAATAACCAAAGTATAAGTAATTCTCTAATCCATTGTGTGCCCTCATCCCAGAAAGTTCTGTGCATGATGTGGAAGCACACATAGAGAAGTTTGGACAGAAGTCAGTGCAGGGTGGGGGAGGAGGATGACACTTGGGCTTTTGTGCGCCGGGTATGGTAGAACTCCTAGGGAAAATGGTGAACGGCCACTCACAGCCAGTTTGGGGCAACTTTTCTCCAAATCACCCTCAGATTTGAAGTGAGTCTGTGTAGAGTCTGAAATCCTGGCATTGCTTAAGCTCTGTGAACCATTGTATAGCCTTTAAAATGCCAGAATTATAACAACAGGTTTTGTTTCTGTGCCGAGTCTGGGCAGCAGGTACATTAAAGGTAAATGTTTAGTCTGCAAAACTCTTCACCGCACTTAAGCCGTGGATGGCGTCCATCGTTCACTGTTTCTCCCCACCTCTGCCACCACCTACTGTCCTATCCCCATGCACAGGAGATCATTTTCTTTTATTCTTCCATGTGGTGAGAGTGAAGGAGATTCACAATGAAAACCTCCTAGGTTGTGAACCAGTTACGAACCAGTTTTCTCCTCCTTGGCATAAAAAACTCCAAAGTCTACCTTGTAGATTTTTTTTTTTTTTTTTTTTAACCATTCCTCCACCCATTTTTAGAAAATGAAAGGCTCTTCGAAGCCTTTGCTTAAACCTGAGGGTCTGCTTTGTGGATTCTTGTTGCTCCCCATCTCTTCAAAGCACAGAGACACTGGAACCTGACATATGACCTGCAGTGGCCTACCCCACTTTCCAGTCCCTCCCTTTGGCCCATAGGGTTCTCCAACCTAAGCACAACTTCTTTACCTACAAAGACCTTTACTCAACCTATTCTATTAGCTTTCTTTAGGCTGCAACCTTAACAGTAAAATATACTACAGAATGAACCCAAGGGGTTAAAGGACACTTTCTGGTGCTTAAGGTTAAAAAGCTTTGTTATGAACCGCAGTTGTCCTAGGTATTAGCTCCAGGACCCCTGTGTACCAGAGTCCCCCTGAGGCCCAAGGCAGGTATATTAAAGCATCATAATACTACATGTAACCTTGCACATCCTGCTGTATACTCTGAATTATCTCTAGTCACTTATAATACTTACTACAGTGTAAATGCTGTGTGGCTGATGGAATAGTAACAGGAAAAAGCTGTAGCTGTACCCTGTGAGTACAGTTCCTCATAGATGCCTCCAGTGTGTGGTGCCTTTAATTTTCTTTTCCTTTTCTAGCATAGGAATATTAGGAAAATAACTTGCAAAGATGATTTGCTAAACCCGTAGATAGCTCAGCCATTCAAGCACTTGCTGTACAGAGCTGTGTGGAATTAGGTGTGGTGCAGTGAGACTGGGGGTCAGAAACATTAGGATACCTGGCCAAGCTAGCCTAGCCAGGGAGCTTCAGGTCTCGGCGAGAGAACCTTTCTCAGCAACAAGGAGATTTCTTCTAGAACGTGTGCATGCATGTATGTGCACACATCCAGGACACATACACACATCCATACATACTCATAAAATACACAGATACATACACCATACAGATACACTCACACACTCACATATGCATGCCCAAACACCCATACACACAAATGCATGCACACATACACGCATCTATACACACAGGCACACATATATACATTACATACATACATGGCACACACACATACATACATACATACATACTTACATACACACACACACAAATGCTAAACTTTGCCCTCACAAACACCCTTTTTGACCTTTTGATTAGCATGACAACAAGTTGTCCAAATATCTCCATTCACACAGAAAATTGGAGTATAAGACACCTTGTCCAGAGGTAAAGGAAGTCAGTCCTTTACATAGTATTTAGGTGACAGATATATTGTTGCCCACCCACAACCCCCAAATGAGGCCACATTGAGACTTTGAATTTGTACTGTTTGACACTCTAGCACATCTTGAGCTGACTTACTAACTGTGTGCTCCTCCTTCAAGGTCATGGTCCTGGCTTTGATGACCGTTGAACTCTTTGGCATGATGGGACTCATTGGGATCAAGCTGAGTGCTGTGCCTGTGGTCATCCTGATTGCATCTGTTGGCATCGGAGTGGAGTTCACCGTCCATGTGGCTTTGGTATGGGAGGTCCTGTGGGGAAACTGGCTCACACTGACAGGGTAGAGGAATCTGGGTCTCTCATTTCCATAAGTCACAGGGACTGCTTCAAGCACAGTTTTCCCAAGGAGGTCTGAAATGTTTCTGATGGGAGACCGGGGGGGGGGGGAGGTGACGGGGGTAAGAAGGACCATGTACAACACACTGCAGTTGGTGTGTTAGAGAAGCCTGCAAGGGCCTCTGCACAAAGGTGTTGGTTTGTGACTAATAGCACTCAATTCCAAAGTTGTCACCATTGTCCCAAGACAGTCTATGTGTTTAGGCAAACATCCACACTGTTTTAAATATAGTCATAAAGTGAGGATAAAGCAAGACCTCCCTCAGAGGCTTGGTGGGGATAGCATAATTGAGGGTGAGGTAGCTGGCAGCCACAGAAATACCCTCAGGCTTGTGAATGAAAGCTCGGGTGCATAGCCCTGAAGAGCCTGCTCTTCCACCCCAGCCCACCCAGCTCTGTAGGTCTCCCGGCTTCTGCATGCATCCATGGTGGCAGAAAACGAGAAAACCAGGGATGGTTTCACCAGGACGTTGTTCCCTCTCTCTTCATACACTGCCTTGTTGTTGGAAGAAGTTAACCGGAAAGAGAGTCTAGAATCCAAAAGATGAGCTGGTTGTTTTACACACTGAGAAAAACTACTTAAAAGCCTTGTAGCATTGTGTGGTTTGATTTCTGCCGACAGATGTACTCATAGTGTTAAGTACCTGGGGCTGTTAACAGGCATTTGATAAAGAGTATTGACTGAATAAATGATGGTGTTTGGAATGCCCGAGTTGTGCCTGAACCCAGGGATGTTACCACTGCCTTTCCAGCATTGTGCTTTGGGTGTAGCACACTGTATGTGCATTCCGTAGCCTCTCAGAGCTCTCACGGGCTGTGGACGTGGATGTACAGAACGTGTTTTGAAGCTGTTAGTAAGATGATGATTTAGAGACAGTATTTCAGACTTGTCAGTATATGTGAGTTGCATGCATGTCTGCGAGCGCCCGAGTGCGATGTCTGCAGAGACCAGAAAGTGACAGATACTGTTCCTGAGGCACCATTTGCCTTGGTATTTTGTACAGATTCTCTCACTGGCCTGGAGCACACTCGTAGGTTAGGCTGACTGATGGGCAAAGTCCAGGGATCGGCCTGTGGTGATTATAAGCCTGGACCACCATGCTTTGGGTTTTGTTCAAAATATGCATTATCATTAACTGTGGCTCAGTACTATGGACAGGGCATTGTAATGAATCCAGATTCAGTGAGACCAAGTAAACATTGTAGGAGCTAAGCAATAGACTATTGAGCATAGGTTTGGGGGGAAAAAAAGGCGGAGGTAGTGTGTAGTAAGTATCTCCACCAGAGCTGAAGCTGGAATGTCAGCTCATTGGTAGAGAGCTTGGCTAGCTAGCATAAGCTCAAAACCACCTTCTACACCAGCTCCAGTATATCTAAGGCCCTCTTATCTCCTGTGGGCCCCAGGCAAGCACATGGTGAACACACACATGCACATAAATATGAGCAAAACACCTATACACACTCTTATTTTCAGAAGAACTAGTAAATAGCGCTTTATCGTGACATTAAAAAGTCAGTCATCCTTTTGGCTTTATTGCTACATTTTGGATGATTTTTTTTTTTCCTTTTTCCTTAACAATAGAGACATCTCTTTGAGATGACTCCATCCACCTACAGAAACTTAAGAATTACTTAACTTGTAGGGTAGGGGCTGGGCTACAGGTAAGGTGCTTGCCTAGTCTGCAGGATGCCCTGGGCTCTATCCTCAGCACCACAGAAAACCAGGCATGGTAGTGCACACCTGTCAACATCAGCCCTCCAGAAACGGAACAAGGAGGCTTCAGCTCAAGGTCATTCTTGTACGGCAGTGAGTTTGAGGACGGTCTGAGGGCCATGAGAAAAATCAACAAAACCCAAGTTTAGACACAGCTGAGCATTTTACCACATCCAGAATGTGACCATGTCAATTTTTTCCTTTGTTCAGGCCTTTCTGACAGCCATTGGGGACAAGAACCACAGGGCTATGCTCGCTCTGGAGCACATGTTCGCTCCCGTTCTGGACGGTGCTGTGTCCACTCTGCTGGGTGTCCTGATGCTTGCAGGGTCCGAATTCGATTTCATTGTCAGGTAAGCAGAAATGGGAGAGGAGGCTTGATTGATACAAAAACCATTATTGTCTTTGTGGCTTACTCCTTCTCTTGTCTGGTTGGGGGTGCATCTCAGCCTGCCCCTTACAGGCATCCTGGTCCAGCAGTCTCATGGGTTAGAATAGAGGCAACGCCATGACTTGAAAGAGCATGTGTCGAGATTCCAGTTGTGAGCATCTACAAAGAGATGACTGTGGCTTCCAGTAATTAATGACGTTCCGCTTTGGGCCCCTCCTTCAGAACTGCAGAGGGAATGGAAATGTAGCCCACTGAGGTGCTAGGTAGGCCTGAAGCCTTGGAGCCCATCCCCCATACCATGTGAAACAGGCTGATCTCTGTCATCCCGATCCTTGGCTATATATCGAGTTGAGGATAGCCAGGGATATATAAATCCCTGCCTTAAAGCAACCTGCAGAAAGAAAAACGGTGTCTACCTCCAATATGGTCACCTAGCTCTAAGTACACATAGGAAGTGATACAGTGTGCCCAGATTTTGTGTTTGGGTCCCTTCTGAGGCGTCATACATGCTGGATACCTGACTGCAGGGTCAAATTTAGAGACTCTAAGCTCGGCCTGTGTCCTCCTCTTGGCATCACAAGGCCAGATTTTGTTCCTTTGGGTTAGATGCTGACTTTGTAAAGTAAAGGACAGTGAGTTTTCATTTTGGAAAGACTCTTAACCGCCCAAGAAAGAACCACTCTAAAGCAATGTTGGCTTCCCCGGGTGACTACTGATTAAAACCATGATCCACTCGGGAGGACAAACCAGTGTTTAAAGATACTGGCTTGTCTTTAGAATAGCAAGAGGCTGTGTAGGACGCTCCATGTCTGGAGAAATAACCTAATCAGCCTGTGCTTGGTAGCATTGTTTAGTTTTTCTTTTATTGGTACTCTTTGAAACAGGCTCACTCTGTGCTTCCCTGGTGGGGCTAGAACTCCTGTACCTTCTGGCTACTCTTCAGGCTACTTTTTAGGAAAAACACTCGTGTCTATTAAAAAGCAGGAGAGTGTGAAGAAGACAAGAAAATACTTTTTAAGGGGTTGGGTGTTTTGGGGGTTTTTTTTGTTCGTTTGTTTGTTTACAAAACAGGTCTCATGTAGCCCAGGCTTGCCTCAAAATCCCATAGCAGAGAACAGTTTTGAGTTGTTGGTAGTCCCGCCTCAGCCTTCTAAGTGCTAAAATTATAGGCATGTGCTACCACATCTGGCTCTAATCAAGCTGTACATATGTGTACACACAGGCTGGCTAAGTAGGGGAAGTTCACATTTTCAAATAAAAAAAGGATTTTTAGCTAGAAGTTTTAGCTGAATGCATGGAACAAGTGAATTCAGTCCCCATGAGCAGAGGAGGACAAAGAAAGGGCGTGAGTTCATTGACCAGCCTTGAGGCGTTGCCTCTCGGGCAGCCAAGCTTCTGGCATGTCAGTCTTTCTGATGAAGGGTATGGTTGGCTCACTGTGAGTAGAGTAGGCAGAGATTGAATCCATTTCAATGTAGACGAGAACTCCTATGTAATATGCTCCCTCATCATCTGGGGCTATTAAGGTACATATTGATGACGGCCTTTCCGGACAGCTCCCGGGTGAGCCTGAGCATGCTATTATTCACACAGCCTATTGGTAAGTCGGTGAATCACTCATTAGATTCTCATTTGCCAAATACCATTGAGATAGTTGCTCTAACTCAGATCCTGGTTTGGGATTATTTTGTTTTAAAGTGTTGATTTGTTGTTTGTTTCTCCCGCACACTCTTACACAGATACTAGCTCTGTCTTATTGGTATAAATGCCCAATGCCAAATGAGACTGATTTGGTGTCGTCTCTTGACTCTGTCAACACAATGGTATTGCCGGCCTCATGGGTGCCCTTTTTTTGTGATTACTGGCAAGTAGCAAGAAACCCATCTCTGCTGTGTGACTTATAGTCTGCAGGGATTGGGAAATACGGCTCTCTCCAAGCAGCTCAAAGCCAAGAGAAAGCTGGGTGTGTGGAGACCTTGCAGGTCAAGTCAGCTGCAGAGCTGGTGCACAGGTTTACAAAAGATACAAAGGAACACAACCTATCCCCTCATCCTGTCCTAGCTGGGCCTGCTCAGTCCCTCCCAGAGATATCATGGTTTCTGTTTCAGGCACTTAGAAGGGCTTCCCATTTTCTAAAATAGGATGGATAAAGTCCTCACTGGAGTTGAATAAATGAGCAGACACTGTATACATGAAGCCGTCAGAAATCTAATTGGTCTGTTTATGTTGTAGCTAGATGGATGGGATGCAAATGTCTTAATGCCTGCCGTTGATATATGCCTCCACCAAAAGTTCCACAGTTTATGTTAAAGCAAGACATTGGCGGCTTGGGTTTTTACTAATGCAACTCAGCAGGTTTTAGTGTTTACAATAGCTGTAAGGTATTTGTATTTTTATAGGGATTCTCTCTTCTTTCATCTAATGTCAAAACATACATAGACATGGCATTGTAGGATAGCTGTTCAGTTTTATGATCCAGGGGACCATTAACAGATAGAGATCTAGCCTTCCCTCTCTCTTTCCAGGACATCCTAACCCCAGCCCCCAGTCCCAACCTTTCCATCAAAGCCCTAGAAATCGTTAGTTCCAGAAAAGCATCCTTGCGTGGAGTGTGCGCCCTCCAGCTGTGCGGAGTGCTGACCAGAGGCGGGCCCTGGCTGACAGGTTTACCTTGGTATTCTTGAAGAATCCCAGACCTTTAGCCCTCAATGGTGGGAAAGCTGTTCACTCTCCCTCTTCTACCATGGTGCTTCAGCCTTTATGTTTGAATTGGCTGACGCAAAACAAGAGTATTCAAAGATGCTAAATTGTTCAACAAAAGATTGGCCTGCAGAGCAGCCCTGCCATTGTGGAGCGCCCTCGCCCTGCACAATGCCCCGGCTCTCACAGAATGGGCAGCGTTTTCTTTGCAGAAAGCTGGTTCCTGTGTTCTAAAAAGGTTGCAATTGGAGCTGTTTGGTAAAACTGGAACCCAGAGAAATTCTAGGCAGAAAGTTGTGCTTAATGAAAGCTCAGGGAAAGCCTTACCTGATGCACTAGAGACTTAATTAGAGATTCTGCTGTAAGAGGCAGGGGCATTTCACAGTGGATTAGCTGCCTGCAGAAGCGGGCTGCTTTTCCTCCTGGGCCAAATTGTTTAAATTCTACGCCCTGTACTTCATTTGTTTGCTTCTGCTGGGTTCTTGAGAGGGGCCCCTCACTCAGCCTTGTATCTGTACTTTCAAGGTGCTCGGCCATTCAGCTCACATTCCATATTTCTGTGTTGGTGTAACACGTTTTTAAATAACATCACGGGCAGGAGATTTCAACAAATTAACAATTTTTCCCCCTTCCCTTCACGAACTAACGCTGCAGGATGTAGAATCTAGTCCTCAGAGCAGTAAGGATTAAAAAAAAAAAAAAAAAGAGCAAAATCCCGAACTAATCTATGCTAAGTTTGAACTACTGTTTCGTAGTTGACTTCTCAGCCCAGCAGGTTTGTTGAGCTGAGTTCTTAGTTCGAAATAACCTTTGGGTGCCTGGGGGCATGGAATGCTCTCCTTCCACACTGACAAGTCCCATATCCCTTTTGTCTTCCAGATACTTCTTTGCCGTCCTGGCCATTCTCACCGTCTTGGGGGTTCTCAATGGACTGGTCCTGCTGCCTGTTCTCTTATCCTTCTTTGGACCGTGTCCTGAGGTCAGTAATTGCCCCCCAACGCCACCCCTGATTGAGATATTCAGGTGTTGCCATATTAGCGGATGGTCTGGGCTTTTCAGTCGGCATCCATCAACAAGGGCTTATTTCACTTTTCCCTTTAATTAACTGTTTTACGCTGACGGATAGGCAGCTTCCATCTTGGGGATACGTAAGGGAAGGTTTTCGACATCAGGTAACTGTTTGGGCTTAACGGGACAGACAAGATGTCTGGCTTTTCTGGTATTGGAAGTTGGGGCACTGTTTTTGTGCCAGAATCTTGAGCATCTTCCAGATAGCAGGGAAAAGGGAAGTAAATACAGTTTAATGTGTGGAGCTCCCCTATGAGGTCACAGAGGCCAATGAATAATCCTGGGCTTTGAACTTTGAAAGTGACCTGTGGGTCAACAAACGTAACACTTTTAATTGGAAACCTTCTTCAACAGGTGTCTCCAGCCAATGGCCTAAACCGACTGCCCACTCCTTCGCCTGAGCCGCCCCCAAGTGTAGTCAGGTTTGCCGTGCCTCCTGGTCACACGAACAATGGGTCTGATTCCTCGGACTCGGAGTACAGCTCTCAGACCACAGTGTCTGGCCTCAGTGAGGAGCTCAGGCAATACGAAGCCCAGCAGGGCGCCGGAGGTCCTGCCCACCAAGTGATTGTGGAAGCCACAGAAAACCCTGTCTTTGCCCGGTCCACTGTGAGTCACCTGGGGAGTGAGGGGACTGGGGAAGATTCATTTGTCCTATGGCAGTGGGTCAGGAGGTTTCAGGGGAGGCCCTTGCATACTCGAGCAGCAGATCTAGTAGACAGATGGGGTGCAAGAAAAAAGTGTACACGTCAGGTCAAATCGCAGGAAACCGCCAGCACACCATTCTTTGTAAACTGTAGGATGTGCTTCCTTTTAATCTTGTGGACTGAACCGGGGCAGTGCCAGCATTGTTACAGAGAGGCATAGTTTAGTGGTGATGTGTTTGCCTGGAATTCCCAAAGCCCAGGGGCTCATCCCCAGCCCTACGCCTTATTCAGAATAGACTCAGCTTTAGGACCTTTATCTCCTTTCCCCTCTTGTCCCTTTACACTATCTGTCCTTTCAGAAGGACACGTGAGGAGATGGAACAAACAGCGTGAGGAGATGGAATAAACAGCGTAGTATTCCGCCCCGAGAAGCATTTATTCTTTTCCTCTCGTCTCTGGGACCTTTAAGTGGCCCTGGCACAAAGTTATTTTAATTGCAATCTAAGGCTTTCCCCTAGCTTTGTGGCTTCAGGCTCTTATTTGTTGTAGATGGCTGTAGATCTACTGAAAGTACCGAGCAGCATTCTGAGTACTTAATTCCAGAAGGTAGTGAGGAGTCCACAGTCTCCTTCCTATCCTGCACCCGCCCCCCTCCAGTCAAGATTCTCAGCCTTGAAGAGTTAAGGAAGGCTCCAAAGCTCCTATTGCTTGTCTGGGGCCCCCGCCATGTTTGTAGGAAATGTGTATTCCAGTCCCAGGCCTAGAGCAGCCTTCCATGAAGGAGAGAAGGGCTGGCCAGTGAATTGTGTCCCCGTCCTCTGTCAACCCCCCCCCAACACACACACACACACACACACACACACACACACCCGTGACGATGCCCTGCTGAGCTGCAGTGTGAATCTGGTTCTGTTCAGCAGGAGCCTAAAAATAGGTACAAGCTCACCGACTTTGAAGTTGGTCACGGTTCTTTTGATTGATGTGACCACTGTGTTGCTCCGAGCTTTGTACAGAGACCCAGAAACCAGATTCCTAATAGTCAGGCAGATGTATTGCCTAACAGAACTATCTGGGTGGAAGTTTTTGCTCTGCACTTACAGTACATTTGCTTCTGGCCACTCCTGGCTCGGGGCCGGGGACAGGTGAAAACGACGCTAATGTGACCCAGAAACAGGAGCCTTATACTTCTAAAAGCTACTGTATATGGTTACATATTTCCAAGACAGCCAGATTCTTGGCTATCCAGGACTTGGCAGTTTTGAGGCAGAGAGCTCTGGCTGGACTGAGCAGGGTCGGGGCAGTTGGTTGTGGGGGTTAAGTTGGGATCTATAGGCAGTGGCTATATGCCTCCAGCCAGCTGTGCAGGAGCAGGCAGGATTCACATCCTGGAGGTTTCTAAAGGAATAGGTTTTTCTTTTGTGGGTGGAAGGTCACCATCCTACCTCCCTGTGTTAACCCATGTCTCTCCTCTGCAGGTGGTCCATCCGGACTCCAGACATCAGCCTCCCTTGAACCTTCGGCAACAGCCCCACCTGGACTCTGGCTCCTTGTCCCCTGGACGGCAAGGCCAGCAGCCTCGAAGGGATCCCCCCAGAGAAGGCTTGCGGCCGCCCCCTTACAGACCGCGCAGAGACGCTTTTGAAATTTCTACTGAAGGGCATTCTGGCCCTAGCAATAGGGACCGCTCAGGGCCCCGCGGGGCCCGTTCTCACAACTCTCGGAACCCAACGTCCACCGCCATGGGCAGCTCTGTGCCCAGCTACTGCCAGCCCATCACCACTGTGACGGCTTCCGCTTCTGTGACTGTCGCTGTGCATCCCCCGCCAGGACCTGGGCGCAACCCCCGAGGGGGACCCTGTCCAGGCTATGAGAGCTACCCTGAGACTGATCACGGGGTGTTCGAGGATCCCCATGTGCCTTTTCATGTCAGGTGTGAGAGGAGGGACTCAAAGGTGGAGGTCATAGAGCTACAGGACGTGGAATGTGAGGAGAGGCCGTGGGGGAGCAGCTCCAACTGAGGTGTGTGCCAGAGGTATCCCCATGGTGCTTCCAAGGACCATCTGAGCGGTGGCCCAAACTAGACCCTGGGGGACCTTTTATTCCCAAGGCAAAGCTGATGAGGCCAAACTCATCCTTAGAGTAACAATACCATTCTAAACTGGATCGCTTTTCTTTTGCTATTAATCTCTTAGAATGCCAGTTTAACAGTTTAACCTTGTACCTGTTTGCTGGGCCCTTACAGCAGAGTTCTAACAAGCATGCAGATGACTTTAAAGGATGGAAAAAAAAAATTGATGAAATGAGTTTAGCACCCCAGTCAGCCCCATTGCAGAGTTTAAGGGCTCTCAGTTGCCCACTGAGAGTAAAGAGCTGTGCTGTGTAAGGCTCACAGTTCAGTGTGGTCGTGACCATAATGTGACCTCCTTTTTTGTTCTCTTTTAAAGGGTAATTAAAATCTGAAGCAAAGAGGCCAAAGATTGGAAAGCCCCGCCCCCACCTCTTTCCAGAACTGACTGCTTGAAGAGAACTGCTTGGAATTATGGGAAGGCAGTTCATTGTTACTGTAACTGATTGTATTATTTTGTGAAATATTTCTATAAATATTTAAGAGGTGTACACATGTAATATACATGGAAATGCTGTACAGTCTATTGCCTGGGGCCTCTCCGCTCCTGCCCCAGAGTGGGGAGACCACAGGGGCCCTTTCCCCTGTGTACATTGGTCTCTGTGCCACAACCAAGCTTAACCTAGTTTTAAAAATCTCCCAGCATATGTCGCTGCTGCTTAAATATTGTATAATTTACTTGTATAATTCTATGCAAATATTGCTTATGTAATAGGATTATTTGTAAAGGTTTCTGTTTAAAATATTTTAAATTTGCATATCACAACCCTGTGGTAGGATGAATTGTTACTGTTAACTTTCGAACACGCTATGCGTGGTAATTGTTTAACGAGCAGACATGAAGAAAACAGGTTAATCCCAGTGGCTTCTCTAGGGGTAGTTGTATGCGGTTCGCATGGGTGGGTGGGTGTGTGCATGTGGCTTTCCAATGTACTGTATTGTAATGTGTTGTGTTGTGTTGTTGATTTTTCTGTTTTTCATTGCTTTGTATGATCTTAGCTCTGGCCTAGGTGATCTGGGAAGGTCCAAGACTTTTTCTGTCTTGATGCTGGTGGAAAGGTGACCCCAATCATCTGTCTTATTCTCTGGGACTATTCAAGAGAAGCCAGATTTGCTTCATGCCTGTGTGTGGCAGCTTCTGAGGTCATGGGTAGTAGCCCTCCAAGCACCTCTCCTTGGGTTTCAAAGAGAAGATGTTCTCACACACATTGTGCTGCCTATTAGGGCCTCTATATAGTCAGCCGTCATCACTGTTGGTGAAAAATTGGACAACATTGCTTGATGGTGAGTCTCAGCCGGGTCATGAGATTACCCTCTGGGGATGTGTGGTTGTCTCTTTCTGACGATCACACATACACACAGCCTCCCACCCCCATACCCCAGATACAGGCCCCCAAAAAACCTATTTCACTAAAGGTCTATATTCAAATCTTTACAAAGATTTGAATATTTGCTATGACTGCCTGGCTGGGGCAGGCTAATCGTGGTGCAGTCAACTGTGTGGGGTGAGTTTCTAAGGACTCTTCCACACAGTCTTTTCTTCCCCGATGTTAGCATCCATCCAGTGTGATGTCTGTGAAAGAGCAGGAAGATGCCACCTCATGAAAGTATATAGAGTAAGCTCTTTGAACCAGGTGTTAGACTTTAAAGTTTGATTGTGTTCTCTTCCCCCGAGGTTTAGGTTTCTTTGACTCTGGTCAGCGACTAGTAGGGAAGGACATGCCCTTATTCCTTACAAGTAAACCTTGCAAGTAAACATTGAGTACTTGTCTCAGAGGAAGGAAGCCTAGTGCTCATGGAAGCTGTTGTGAGGGATGTACTCTGCATGCAGCTACCCTGAATCCCTCTTATCCTTCATGGAAAAATTTAAAGGGTTGGGTCCCTAGTAGTACCAATAATCTAGTGACCTCAGATCCTAAAATTTATCCCCCAAATTGTAAGGTACTAATTGGTAGCCACCTGTGACTACCGTGTGTGTGTGTGTGTGTGTGTGTGTGTGTGTGTGTGTGTGTGTGTGTGTGTCTGTCTGTCTGTCTGTCTGTCTGTCTGTCTGTGTGTCTGTGTGTGTGCACCAGAGGCCCTGGCCATCCACTGCTACTGTCTTAATGCCTGTCAAGCCACTGTCTGCCTACCCAGCACCAGCTCTGCTCAGCTGTCTTGCACCCTGAGTTGAGGAGGGAGATGTAGAATGTGGAAGCCACTTTGGCTGTGGTTCTTGATTGTGTCCCTCATGCCTGAGCCTTGTGCATGTGGCAGAGGAAGTTTGTACAGCCTCTCGGCTTCTGTGCATCACGAATCCCATCAGCCAAGGCAGAAAGGACACAGAGCTGGCAGGAGACTAAAGTCAGAGTGTGTGTCTCTGTCTCTCATAGTTTTATTTTGTCTGTATTGTTTGTTCATTTGGATGTTTTAATTTTTAAAAGAAAAGATCTTTGCTGATATTTATAATTTTGTATCATAAGAATGTCCTCCAGAATTTGTCATGCCAGTTTATAACAAAAAGAAAAAATTGCAGGGATTTTATTTCTATTGGAAACACTTATTGCAGTTATGTTTTACTTTTGAACAGAAGTTTTATTTGTATAGAGTGCTTACTAATGTTAAATAGTTCAGAGTATATAACATTTACATTAAGGACTCATGGTAGGTTTTAGTGTAAGGAGTTTAAAGGAAATAAATATTCAAACTGGGTCTCATCTGCCAATTTGGGTGGAAATGAGTTTGTGTCACTTCAATTACAAAGATGAAAGTATGCCATATAATTTATTTATATGAAAATTTATTTTTGTAGTGTACATAGTAGTCATCAAGTCTTTCGACAGAAGTCTATTTTTAAAGAATTTATATGTGATGAAATCCATAATGTCTGGAGCTTTGCTGAGACATGGGTGTGAGGACACGTTTTGTTATAAATGACAGCAAGGGAGAGAGAGTATGTTTTAACAGTGTTAAGAGAGTACATGTGAACAGTGATCCATGTGATTGGAAAGTATTGATGCGAGCATGGTGACCTAGTGCGGTTCTCAGATGAAAATGTACAAAACTCTCTAAATATTAATGTTCAAACACTGATAGAAATTCTAACATGAATAAAGATAATATAACTTGTTGGTTTATGTGCTTGTTTCTAGAATGTTTCTTAACCTACGTCTGCACAAGAGGTTCCAGGCCGTCTGTTCGTTTCTCTTGCTGGCCTTATGAAAACTGTTTTATGTGTATTTTATGGACACTGGGGAAGTCACTTAAGGACTCTTCTGTGCGTTCCCTTTTCTCACCTTTCCACATAGGCACACGGGAAATGAGTACGGCCAAATTCAGTGTAAATGCAAAAGTGACCCCTGGAAAGGTCAATCAATGGTTAGTTAGGAGTGATAACTGGCCTGGTACAAGGTGATTTTTTTTTTTAAGTGTTCAGTGATGTGATTTCATCATAACCTCCTCATGCATGAGGAAAACATGAGTAGAATATCTCCTCTGTTTTTGTGACTGTAAATATGTGCTCCAGAAGACCTGGAGGCTCAAACTATCCTAAACGCGTAGTGAGTCCTAGAGGGAGGGATCAGCCAGTTGCAGCCTAGACTACCTCCTGGTTTTGTGTGGATTTGTCAGGAGACAGCCAAATCTGCCTATACATACTGTTCATGGCTGTTTTCACACCATAATGGCAGAATTGTGTGGTGTGCAATAGTGAATGACCTGCAGACCGTTTAAATAGTTGCTCTCTGGTCTCCAGGAAGAAGCCTGCCAGGTCCTCTTAAGGCAAAGAAGTGTTTGGCCAGTGCTACACAAGTGTGGTCCTTCAGTCAGCATGCCTTAGAAGTGTGCTAGAAAACCCAGAATCCAGTGGTACTGGGAGTCAGGGTTCTGTGGGAACGAAACCCAGGAGTGTGGTCTTAAGAGTAGGAACAGTTTATAAGTTCCTCCAGGCTAATGTGGCCTTGGCACTCTGCAACTCAGCCTGAGTGGCCAGAATATGGAAACAACAGAGCAGACTCTACTGTGTGGTCTTTCCACAAAAAAACACATGTTCTTCTGTGGGAAAAAGTTGAGACCTGTAAACCTCACATTTGTGTCTGGGAATCCTGGCACAGGAACTCCCTTCCCAGTGTTGTGCCCCACAGCTGTGAGCAGGACCTCAGCTGAGGCTGTGTGCCCCTGATATAACAGGCAGGGGATGAGGGGCCCTCTGTCTTCCCTTCCTGCCTAGAGGCTTTCCCAGCATCAGGTTGGCCAACTGAGGGCAGGCCCCTTGAAACCTTGGGATCCCGTGTCATCTATAAATAAGAATGAATGTTCTCCGAGGGTGCTGTCTGGAGATCAGAATGGTGATGAAGTCACTGGGTGAGTGAGGATGGGATTAGCCACATCCTGTGTGCTCTGCAATGACCCTGGACCTGAGTTTGCATCTCAGGGGTGCCTGAAATCATTGTATAGAAACCCAAGAGTCATACTCACACCCTACAGTGAGCTCCAGCTGGGCCAGAGGGACAGCTCAGTAAGAAAGGGTTTGCTGTGCAAATATGAGGACCTGAGTTCTTCAGTCCCCAGGATCCAGGTAAAGCCATATACTAGCTATATTTGTAATCTCAGTGTTGAGGGCTTGCTGGGCAACTAGCCTAGGCAATCACTGCCCCAGGCCACTTGTTATAAAATACAAAGTGAAATGTTCCTGAGAAACAGCCCCGAAGCTTTGCAGAAGTATGCACATATGCACACACTCGAGTGCACACACACACACACACACAAGAATCAAATACTCAGTTAATGACCTCCATCATAGAGACAGTCTGATAGATCTGTTCTTAAGCCCTTCTGTAGTGAATGTCATAAACAATGCTAACTTGGTTCCAAATTCAACTCAAGGAGAATGTGGACTTTCTAAATCTGAGCATGGGAAATATTGCTAGCATTAATTAGAACCCGAACTGAGAGAAGCTTTTGTTGAGACATGCTTTGTCCCACAAGATGATGGTTGATTGCCATCCAGTTTTAAAGTTTGTTTGTTTTTCCCTATTTTGGTTTTTGGAGACAGAGTTTTTCTATGTAGCCCTGGCTGTCCTGGAACTTACTCTGTAGACCAGGCTGGCCTCAAACTCAAAGATCAACTGCTAGTTTTATGTTTGTTTGTGGTTTTTTATATTTACATTTACTGTGTGTGTGTGTGTAGATCAGAGGACAACTTATGGAAATCAGTTCTCTCCTTCCACCATGTGGATGGACCCAAGGATAAAACTCAGGTTGTCAGTCTTAGCAGCAGGTACCTTTACTTGCTGAGCCATCTTGCCAGCCAGTTTATACGTCTTATAATTAATGTATAGCTAATAAATAACTTCATTTTTAATCACAGCCTGGGACAAGATTTTAGTTAAACTGTGTATCAAAATCTATCATCTTTATTCAGGACCTAGGTAAATATAACCCCTCACATTCTTTTTCCTCCTCCCCCTCCTTCCCTGTCTCTTCTCCCCCCTCCTCTCTCTCCCCTCCATTTTTTTCTACATTGGTTATACCACAGCTACTAGAAAGCTCCAGGCCTCTGAACTTCAGCCAGGCAGCAGCCATGCTGATACAAAGATGGTTGGTTTGTTTGGATAGCTGACCTCCCAGAAGAAGAAATGGAGGTCTACTTGTCATCTGAAAAGACCTTTTGCCCAGATGTTAATTGCTCTTAATGAAGGTTGTACATGGTGAGAACAAATACTGTAAGTATGAGTCTGTTTAATCATTCACACAGTAGTAGAGGATGTGTTGACCACCATTTTCTGCAAAGGTTTACTGCCAGGAAATTAGAACTGTCATCATGAACCTCTTCAAGGGATACCCTGGCCTGTTCAGAACATGGAATTCCAGCAAACAGAGGTCTTGAGCCTCTGTTACAAAAAGAATTGTACCCAAAGTAAGTGACCCAGATGGCACAGCTGGGATGTTCCCATGTGCTATGACTTCTTTGACATGAAGTCAAGGCATCTCTGTAGCAATTCCCTCTTGAAGCAAAGGGAACAGAGTTTACAATCTTCAGGTGTCTATGCAGCCTGTGGATGTAGCCTTGTGTGGCCAAAGAAAGCTATTCATAGGGTCCAGTCAGAAAGAGAATCCACAAACTTTAAACATAAGAGCTTTTTCATGAGGTTATTTGCGAGGGGGTGAACAACTCAATTGTGCGGTTCTCCAGCATGAACTTTACAGATGACAATGTCCTATTGCAATGTCAAAAATCTGAACTAAAGAGAACCACCACTGCCAAGACACAGGGGCAGTCCTCAAGATAGAGACCTCAGCAAAAAGCCATGCCTGTTGGGAGAAGTCTGGGAGACTCGGTGACACTCCGTTTTCCTGGAGAGTGCTATCTTAATTCATCTGAAGGTAACAGCACGTGATGTCAGAGTGCACAGCAAGGGCAATGAAGCTGAGCAAGTGGTTCCTGAGAGAGCTGCTGCAGGAAGTGCCTCTTATCAATGACACCATCTTTACATGCAACGGACAACAGCTTGTGTTCTTTCAGGGAGCAGGGCGGGGTGGATAATAACCTGGTTTATTTGTATAAAGGGAGAAATTATGTTGATGGGGGAGGACTTGATGAGCAAGTTCTGACTGGTGAGTTATTATATAATAACGAGGGTGGTGGGAGTAAGCCTGCGATGAGATGCCAAAGGCTCCCCTTTGCAATTATAAATGTGAATCGAAGGCAGGAGCAGGTGAACTCGTGTTGAAAGCTTCTGCAGCCAGAGGAAAAGCAAGATGAGGCAGGAGTGGAGAACAATAGGAGGCCCTCTGCAGCAGACCTGGAGCACCATCAGAGAGGACCAGATCAGATGAGCAGAAAGCAAGGCCAGCATCTTACAGAAAAAGAACAATGCACTCTTCAAAGGAGGTGATACTGGCCAGCCAATGGTGATGCACCCCTTTAATCCCGGCACTTGGGAAGAAGAGGCAGGTGGATCTCTCTGAGTTCGAGTCCAGTCTGGTCTATAAAGCAAGTTCTAGGATAGCCAGGGCTGTTACAAAACAAAAGAAAACAAAAAAGAAAAGAAAAGAACTGGCCAATGACCTCCTTCAGGGAGTCCATGGTCTACAAGATGGGAGAGAGGGCAGCCCTTCATGTTTGAACTCTGAGGTAGGTTTGCCCATCTCATGATGGGCATTTTTGTCCTTCCTTACAGTTCCCACCTCGCATGGCATCCTGGAAGGCGACCAGGAACCCAGATGTCTGATTCACAAAAGTTCAAAGCTGCCAGAGACCCTTGACACTTGGTAACCTCGAGGGTCAATATGGCTTGCTAATGCCCACAGCAACTGAGGTGTTTGTTACCGCATTGTCTTCATCTTCCCCCATTTGTTTTATGTGTTAATTTCAAAGACACAGAGGACTCCCATTCACACTGATGTTAAAGTCTTGCACCTCCAGGAGCATACTTGCCACCCTGCACACCCAGCAAATGTTTGTGCTAAAGCAAAGAGCAGCACTGAGGGAAGCAATTAGCAAATCTCTGAATTCTCCTTCTGATTACACCTAAATTCTAAAAGCTAATTGGCTAAAATGTTCTTCCGTAATTAGAAGTAATTAATACATGAAACTAGGTTTGCATTTCACGATTGAAATCTCTAACTTCATTTACTAATGGTCTCTAATGGCCTGTAATCATAAGGTACACACAATTACAGGGGGATTTTCAAAGTGTTGGAATGGAAGACTGTCTGAATTTATGAATTATTCTTCCATTGCTGAATACAGAGCCAAGGTCTACTGCAAAATGTGTCATGTGTGCACATGCTTGCTCAAATGCTCTCAAAGAAGTTCGTTTGTGACATTTGACCCCTTCTGGATTTCCCACTCTCCACTGTCAACCCCCAGCATCCAGGATCCCACAGACACCTAAATCCTCAGATGTTCAAGTTCCTTTTAAAGTATGGTGTGGCATTGGCATGCAGCCTGTAGACATCCTACTGCAGACTTAAAATGATCTTTACATTACTTACTACTTTAAATCATCTTTATATGACTTACAGCACAATGTAAATGCTATGAAAAATGTTGCCCTATATCAATTAGGATATAACAAAAAGGTCAAAATGTTCCATACACATATAACTTTTTTCAAATGCTTTGACTCAAAGTTGACTCAAAATTAATTCAAAATTGAGTTAACTTGTGGATGTGAAACTCACAGCTGGGCTGTTCTCTCGTCCCCTCTCCCTAAGAAGACTTCGCTCTGTTTTCACCACTCAGGCTAGATACTCCCAGAACCAAAGCCTACTGAAATCCATCTATAAGACACAAACAAAGCCAGGGGATAGCTCAGTTCTTAAAATGCTTATTTTGCAAGCAAAAGGACCTGCATTGGATTGCCAGACCTATGTGAAAATCTGGGCAGGATGGCACATGCTTATAATTCCAGCAATCGGGAGGCTGAGGCAGGAGGATCCCTCTGGCTCACTGGCCAGCCAGCTTAGCCTAATCAGCAAGCAATTGGTTTTGTCACTAAAACCAAGATGGAGAGTTCCTGAGAAGTGACATCCAAGATGCCCCCCTGGCCTCCGAATGCACATGTGTACACATACACTTGCATGTGCACATACATAAAAAGATGAAGACAGTTAAGCCCATCCCTGTGTAGCACTGAAAGGAAAACTGACTGTTTCTTGCTTAATCTGTGACAGGCCCCAGGTTATATATCTATTGAGCCCAATAAACAGGGTTCATCAGCAGAGACTCCCCATGAACCAACAGCAGAGGGAGCTGTAGGAGGAAATAGCAAAGATGAGTGACAGGTGGATGATAGGGGTGGAAAAGGGCATCTGAGAGCCAAGCATAGAGGTGAACCAGGCCTAGTGAGGAGGCATCTGCAGGTATGAGACCTTGCTGAAATTCCCTACCACACAGCCAAGTCTTCTAATAAGATGGTATTCTAAGACAAAAAACGAAAAGACAGATGAGTGAAAAGCAGAGCTCCCCTTCACGCTTCAAGATGTACTTCTATCTTTGTGTGTGTGTGTGTGTGTGTGTGTGTGTGTGTGTGTGTGTTGCCCTTGGAGATCAGAAGAGCAATACAAATCCAGGGGTATTGTGCTTTTATCTGCCTCTTAAGATTTCTATTTAGCGAGCCGGGTGTGATGGTGCAAATCTTTAATCCTAGCACTTGGGAGGCAGAGGCAGGTAGATCTTTATGAGTTTGAGGCCAGCCTGGTCTACAGAGTCCCAAGACTGTCAGGGTCATGTAGAGAGACCTTGTCTCCAAAACAGCAGCAACAACAACAACAAAAAGATTTCAATTTAAGAGATGTGCCATATGCTCTTCAAAGTGGTCATGACTCCGCCTTGTCAGTGTCTCCATCCAGCGTATCACTACCTGTTCTTGGAAGACAGGTGTTTTGGTTAGTTTTATTTTCAACTGGACAAACCTGGGAAGAAGGAACCCCAACTAAGGAATTACCTTCATCACATGGGTTTGTTGGATACATCTATCCAGGAATTTCCTTGGTTGCTAACTTGAATGGGGCCCAGCTTACTGTGGGAGGTACTACCTCTGGGTAGGTGGGCTTGTGTCGTACAAGAAAGCAGGCAGGGCAAGCCATGAGGAGCAAGCCAGTAAGCAGTGTTGCTTCATGACCTGTGCTTCAGTTCCTGACCCTGGGTTCCCACCCTGACTTCTTATGCTGACTTCCCTAAGTAATGGAAGTAACATGTAAACTGTTTCCTCTCCAGGGTCCTTCTAGTCATAAGTTTACCATAGCAACAGAAAACCAACTACAAGAACAGGTAAGAAAAGAGGGGCCAGTGTTGGATCCTTGCATACGAATAACACATACTTTGCTTGCAAGTTTATCATGCAGATTCTGATAAACTGGGAGTTAGATTATGTTAACCAGAATACACCAGCATCTTCCTGACAACCTGAATAGAAACTGGGAGGGAAATGTGGCGCATAAGACAGACAGCTGATGATTCAATAATCCTAGGAGGCAGGGGAAGGTTAACTTCAGGAGGGTTTTCAGAGTTGAGGTCATAACAGGGTTTGCTGGAAGGATAGGGTAGCACCTGAGATCATTCCCTAGCAGGGTGGCCATCATACTTGGGTAAGATCCCAAGTGAGAGGGGCTGAAAAGATGGCTCAGCAAGTAAGAGCTCTGGTTGCTCTTACAGAGAACTCAGCATCAATTTCCAGCACCCATATACCAGGTCTTAGCACACACATGATGACTCATTACAGTCTACATAATTCCAGTTCCCAAAAGTCTGATGCCTTCTTCTGACCTCCACGGATACTAGGCATGCACATGGCGCACATGCCGATACACGGGGAAAAACACATACATAAAATAAAAATAAATTCATCTTGTAGAAAGTAAATAAATGAGAAATAATAATAAAAATACCAGTGAGGGTGGGAGCAGAGGTGATATTTTACTATTTCAAAAATAAACTTAAAGGGTATTGGTCAGGAATTTTATTCGCATTTGCAAAATTCCTTTACAATAGCAGCTGCATCTGTATTTTGTTGATTACCTAGAAGAAAAGAACATGAATGCTACAAAAATGGCCATCGCTTCCTTTTTCCTTCAATTATCATTTTCTAAATAGTTTTAAAGATTCTTTTGCGTGTATGAGTGTTTTGCCGGCAAGTATATGCACCAGAAGAGGGCGTTAGGATTCTCTGGAACTGGGTGGGGTTTTGTTTGTTTGTTTGTTTGTTTGTTTGTTTTGTTTGAGACAGGGTATCTTTGTGTAGTCTTGGCTGGCCTATAACTCTCTATGAAGACCAGGCTGGCCTTGAACTTGGAGAGCCACCCGTATCTAACTCTGTATTCTGGGATTAATGGTATGCACCACCACACCCAGCTTCACTATCTCTCAAGGATTCATTCACCAGGAAAGTACATAGAACGCTTCCACAAAGCCCCACAGGCCTCACCTCTTAGACTTTCTATCATTTTCTAACAGCACCGAGCTTTTGGTATATGCTGGTTAGCTTTTTCAATTAACCTGATATAAGCTATGCTCACCTGGGAATAGGGATTCTCAATTGAGAAACCACCTTCATTATGTTGCCCTATGGGTGCTGGGCCATGGTGGCACACACCTTTAATCCCAGCACTCTGAAGGCAGAGGCAGGCAGATCTCTGTGAGTTCCAGGCCAGCCTGTTCTACAGAGCAAGTTCAAGGACAACCCAGGTTACACAGAGATACCCTGTCTCAGAAAAACATTGGCCTATGTGTAAGTCTGTGAGGCTTTTTTTTTTTTAAATGATTGATGTAGGAGAGCCCAGCCCACTGTAGGTGGTGTCACCCCTGGTAAGTATTCTGCGCTGAATAAGAAAGCAGGTTGACAAAAGCCATGGAGAGCCACCTAGAAAGTAGTATTCCACCATAGTCTCTGCCTCAGGTCCTACCTCAGCTCCCCTCAGTGATAGACTGTACTGGCACATGAAATAAACCGTTTGTTTGTTTTTTTTTTTCCCTCAAGTTGCTTTTGGTCGTGGGTGTTTATCACAGAAATAGAAACCTAGCTAAGGCATGGAGACTACTCAAAAACCACACATAACATGGGCATTATAAGAAACAATTTCAAGCCAGGCATTGGTGTCACACGCCTTTAATCCCAGCATACTCCTTGTATACTGTTTGAAATAGTTTCTTTGTTTTGTTTTTTTGAGACAGGGTTTCTCTGTGTATCCCCGGCTGTCCTGGAACTCTCCCTGTAGACCAGGCTGGCCTCAACTCAGAAATCCACCCGCCTCTGCCTCCCAAGTGCTGGGATTAAAGGTGGGCGCCACCACAGGAGAAGGTATAGAGGAATGTATGTGCGTCATATACAGATAAGTAGGGAGTATTAAGCTACACTTTGTGAAGGATTTGGCGTCTGTGGAAGTTGTGGGACAATGGAGTCCAGACTAGGACTGGGATTCTTCCTACTTCTGTCACAATGGCAGACCTTTTTTTTTTTTTAGGATGTTCTGCATAGGAAAAAATAAACCTTAAACAATGAGCTGTTTTCTAGCCCAGGCATACAGCCTGGGGGTTTAGGAAGACTGCAGACCTGCAACAACTTTGTCTTCTGAACCAGCTACATCAAAATGTTTAAGGAAGATAGCAGAGCAGTTATAAGGCAGTTGGCACACTTGGGAATGCTTGGAAACTCAAGATGTGTTGAAAATGCATACACCTTGGCAATCATAACAGTATGACGACCCAGCCTGACCACATGATCTTTTACATCTTCCCTACCCTTCCAAGTGGCTCAACAACCTGACAGACGATGACCTGACTGTTTTGGGCATCTTCTGGGCAGAAACATGGGTTCAGGGACCAGGAGCCTGTGAAGGGATGACCACAGTCTACTCAGTGGATAGAAAGGGTGACATATGAACCATTGCTTCCCCAGGGAGCCACTCAGATTTCTAGCAAATGTCTTCAATATCAAAGTTCCAAATACATACATGCAACTCCAAGTTTATAATACAGACACACTGCCCAGGTCATTCTAGGATAAAATGACCACAAAACATGATGTACAACTCCAAACTTATAAGGCAGAGACACTCCTAGCTTCACTCTAGGGGAAACCAACACACCAAACCCTTGTTCAAGAGAAGTGAGAGGCGCTGGAGAGATGGCTCAGCAGTTAAGAGCACTGACTGCTCTTCCAGAGATCCTGAGTTCAAGTCCCAGCAACCACATGGTGGCTCACAACCACCTGTAATGGGATCCGATGCCCTCCTCTGGTGTGTCTGAAGACAGCAGTGGTGTACTCATATACATAAAATAAATAAATCTTTGAGAGAGAGAAGCGAGAGCCAAGTCCATAGCTGAGGAGACACAGGCCGGGATCTCACCCCAGAACCACAAAAGAAAGGTCACCTTGCTTTGTGTGTCGGCTAAATAAGTACTGCATACATTAGACACAGCCTGCATCTAAGAGAGACATGGGAACACCACATGTGTGGTGATTTGTAGCAGTTTGATCACCTGGAAGATTAGGAGAATTTGTGTATCTTCAGGGACTGTGTAACATTTACTGACATCAAAAGATCTTCTGTGCTTCAATCAAAAAGCAGGTCATCTATCTGGCTGGCAAGATTGCTCAATGGGTAAGGTAGAAAAAAGGGGGTTTTATTCTATTTAGTGGGCATCTCAGAATTTATAGGAAGGAAGAAGAAAATGAAAAAAAGGGGGGGGGGAATTAAAAAAAAAAAAAGTAGGTGGAGTATTAGAGTCCAGTGTCTGAGGGGAAAAGAACAATCAGAAGTAGACTGAAGGTCAAAGAGGGCATGAGGATTTTCATTATAATCACATCACTCATACAAAGAGAACTACTATTCTGTGCTGGTGTTTATAAAACTGCCCTACGTGCTGTATGTCCTGCGTTCTTCATTTGGCGTTTCCTCGTGTTACTGTTTCAGTGGTGTGTGTTTTGCATGTATGTGGTATTTTTGAATTATTCTATTCCAAACAAATCTCTTCTCACACACAGCAGATTTCTAAGAGATTTGATGACTTCCTCTTCTTGCTTTTCTGCCCCCCCCCCTCCAAATTTGGTCCTTCCTTTCTTCCTTCTCAAGCTGGCACGGCTAAGCAGCTTTTCTCCCTTCATTTCCAGCAGCAGAGTTTTGCCCTGTGGACAGTTTGGTGGAAGATTCCTGCGTACTGTGTGGGAGATGGAGGCCTCAGAGCCCCAGATGCAGCACGAGGTCGGACTGTCGCTACAAAGGGACCGCTGCACATGGCAGGCCAGCAGATGCCAACAGACAGCTTTTGTGAGTCCTTCATGTTAATTAACTTTTGTGAGAACCTTCATGTTAATTAACTTTGCTTGGGCTTTCCCTCGACTTGAAAGCTTTGGAGTGGTTTGTTTTGTAAAATGCTTTGACTCCAGGGAGAGCAGCTTCAAGGGGGGAAAAGTGAGAAACAAAGAAAGGGAAAATTTTTAAGTGGGCTCTGCTTACCAGGAAATTTCTTCCCCTGTCTACGTCTGTCCCCTCCCCCACTAGGGCTGACTCCACCATCAGAGAGAATTTTAATGGCTCTTTTCTTACTCTAAAACACTAAACCAGAAGCAGACCTCCACGGCAGTGGGAGCCAGCTTTGACTCTTCTAGGCAACACAGGTGCAAGAGTGCGCGCCTGCGCATGCGCATGAGAACACTCCTAAATACGAAGTATGAACAGCTTTGGGATAACTTAAAGAACTCAGAGGAAAAGGAAAACGGAGCTAGAATTTCGGGGCCAGTTCTGATACTTCAAAAATGTGCCCTTTGCAACTCTTAGAAACTAGGGTGAAGTATAGGTCGGCGCTCCTGGGAACTCTTTCACGGTGTTTGAACTGGTTGTTAAAAAGTCTCTGAATGAAAAAAGAAGACAAAGAAAATACGGCCAAGTGGACGATCACACCAGCCACCTAGTACTTATGGACTCTTCTGCTCTCAAACCACAGACTGGATTTTTTTGGTCTCTTACATTTTACTGCGAAATTTTTAAATGTCGGTTAGTTAAGACAAGCTCTCTGTCCATCCGTGGGTGTCCTGGAACTCTCTATAGATCAGGCTGGCCTTGAACTCAGAGATTCACTGCCTCTGCACTATCAAGCCTGCAATAATACTTACGTTTATATTTAAGATTCGTCATTTTTATGTGTATGGTTGTTTTGCCTGTCTGTATGTGTGTGCAACACGTGCATCCCTCGTGCTGGAGAAGGCCAGAAGAGGGTGAGACTAGAAATTAGGCAAAGTGCCTGGTAGGTATATAGGGAGAGGGGCTGTGGCTAGCTCATAAAGGTAGCAACTTTCCAAGATGGCCAGCTTCTTCCTCACCCTCTTGACTTGAGACAAAAGCCTGGCAGCTTTTGTTCCCCCAACCTGAAGACCCCGTGCTGATGGGCTGGTTCAACAAGTTCAAGGCTGGCTCAGACCCATGTCACACAGCAGGTTTGGACCAAACCACCATCCTATAATACGTCTTCAAGCCCACCAACGCAAATGTTAGGGGAGCGAAACTGTTCCGAGGTTTAGAACCTCTAGCCCTTCTGTTCTGCAGTGCCTTTTCCTCCCTCGGTGTCTGTTCCGCTGCTGTTCCCTCAACCCCAGTAAACGTCCTTCCTTAACTGCTGATGTGCTGGGCGCTGCTACCCTGCTGCGCTTCAGATTTTTCTTGCCTTTTAATTCTTTAACTGACAGAGAAAATGAAGCTGATCAAGAACCCTAGACTGTGTCAAGGCTGTGGATATCTTGGAACTGGAGTCTCAAGCACTCATGAGCTGCCTTGTAGGTGCTGAGAACTAAACCCAGGTCCTCTGGAAGAGTAGCCAGTGTTCTTTCTTTCTTTCTTTCTTTCTTTCTTTCTTTCTTTCTTTCTTTCTTTCTTTCTTTCTTTCTTTCTTTCAATTGGATATTTTCTTTATTTACATTTCAATTGATTTCCCCTTTCCAGGTCTCCCCGTAGGAAACCCCCTATTCCATCCCTCCACCCCCTGCCTCTATAAGGGTGCTCCCCCACCCACCTAACCACTCCTATCTTCCTACCCTTCCCCTACATTGAGGCATCAAACAACCTCAGACCTAAGGGCCACTCCTCCCATTGACATCCAACTCTGCCACATATGCAGCCAGAGCCATGGGTCCGTCCCTCCATTTGTATTCTTTGGTTGGTGGTCCAGTCCCCGGGAGCTCCCGGGGGTCTACAGCCAGTGTTTTTAATCTAACATGCCATCTCTCCAGCCTTATATTTCATTTTAATTATTACTTCTGTATCTTACAGTTCACTAACTCCACTTCCATTTTCTCTTGACCCTTCGCTCTCTATCCAGAGAGTCTTCTACCAGCAGCACCCTGGCTGTGCGTTTTCCCCTCCCCTCTGTCTCCTCTCCTCTCCAGTTTTGTTCTTTCTCTAATATTGGGAAGTGCTTATACATCCTGTACTCATGCTCTGCTTCTGGGCTTCCTGCTGCTCAACAGTCGCTGTAGTTGTTTTGCTGAAGTTCCCCCTGCATCACCTCATTGGGTGAGGTTCATTCTGTGCTGCATCCTGCAGGTCACTAGTATTTCAAGGACTGGCTGGCTAGACGCTCTTGTCTTTGACTTCCATGAGATGGCTGCTTCACTCTCATTTTTTTTGTGGCTCTTGGAAGCCTGATATTACACTTGACTTTTCCCCCCTTCCCCTATGGGTTGAACCTAGTGTCTCGTGCACACTGGTCAACTGTCCTCCCACTGAACTTCATTCCCCAGCATCATGTCTGACTTTCTTGCTGGATCTTTTGCTTGGAAGTTCTGAGGGTTTCTTTCCTTTGTCTTTAAAGTCTGGAAGGTTTTATTAGGCTATCTCTTGGAGTGCATTGTTTGCTTTCTTTCCCAGTTGTGTTATAATCCTACTCTGTATAAAGATTGGCATTTTCCTTGATTTTCAGAAAGTCATTAGACTATAAAATGGACTATTAACTCTGTCTCCATGTTTGCTGCTTTATATGATAGAATTATCCTAATGTTGGACCTTCTCTGTGTGACTTCTTTTCTTGACCCTTATGACTGCCCATTTAATTTTGTAATCTCACTTGAATTTCCTTTTTAATTGAGTAATAATGATTGTATATTTTTATGGGGTACAGCATGATGCTTTGTACACTTACAGATAGTGCATTGATAACTCACTGTATTAGTTGTCTATCACCTCAAACATGTGACATGAGCATTCTCTTTGGGATACAAACATACAAAATCACCTTGGGGTGTTTTGAATAAGGATGGCCCCTCCCATAAACTCATATATTTAAATGTTTAGTCACCAGGGAGTGGCACTATTTGTGAAGGATTAGGAAGTGTGGCCTTGTTGGAACAGGTATGGCCTTGTTAGAAGAAGTGTGCTCCTAAGGATGGGCTTTGAGGTTTCAAAAGCCCATGCTAGGCATCCAAAACAAGTTAGCAATATCAGGAATAAGGTGGTCTCAGGGACTAACCAGACCCATGTTGTTCCTTGAGCATCTGAACTGGTCATGGGAAATGTTGAAGAGTTTAGACTTGAGGGCTAGAGAAGACCTCAAGTACTTTGAAAACAATCTCCAGGATGTGTGGTAGGAGTGCTAACGGTTAGTCCAGCAATAGAAATGCAGTGTTAGTGAAATTTCCTGATATCATTTTCCTCAGCAGACCACATTTTTTCTTCTCTTTCTGTCTCTCTGTGCCCCTGCAGGAGGGCAGTAAGTAGTAGGTCACTGAGTTTACTCTGACCTGAAATTTCATCCAACAACAAAAAAGTGAATCTGTTGCTTCTGTGGTCAGCCTCACTCAGGTTCTCAGAACAGGAACAGAATGCAGCCTGATTCCTTGTCAGAGTGGCCAAGTCACAGAACTGGAAGAGTTCCTGCCTCTGCTCCCCCTCCCCCAGAGCCACAGCATCAAGACTCTGTTGTCCATGTTTTTCTCAGTGCTTTTTGTCTTCTAAACTCTAACAAGAGTGTTCCATAATGTTCTGCTTCTAGCACTCTGAGGCTTTTCAAGACCAAAATCCAAAGATCTTCAATATACCTCCTACAAACATTTCTGAATGCTTAAAAGTCACATGGTTAGATTATTACAGCACATCCATGTGACTCAATAACAATTTACTTTATTAATTATGTTTCTTGTTGCTATAACAATATACCCAACAAGAAGCAATTTAAGGGATGAAGGGCTTCTTTTAGTTCACAGTTTCCAAGGTCCAGGCCACCATGTTGAAGAGTTTGAAGCAGCTGGTTACATTGTACCCTTAGTAAGGAAGCAGGGAGCTTGCCAGCACCGGACTCACTTTCTCTTTTTTTCACTCAGTTCAGGATTGCAGCCTACATATTTGTTTGTTTGTTTCTTGTTTTTCGAGACAGGGTTTCTCTGTGTAGCCCTGGCTGTCCTGGAACTCACTCTGTAGACCAGGCTGGCCTCGAACTCAGAAATCTGCCTGCCTCTGCCTCCCAAGTGCTGGGATTAAAGACATGCACCACCACTGCCCGACTACAGTTTTGTTTTAATGATTACTTATATCACATCTAACAAGAGTCTCCCCACATAAATCTAGAAAATCTCTCATGGACATGCTAATAAGTTTGTTTCCACTGTGATTCTAAGTTTCATCAAATTGTCAATCAAGATTAACCATCATGAGACAACCTTTTTCAACTCAAAACTCAAACACAACACATTTATACCATTACCTTCCAGTCTGTGTCACCATGAGCTCAAGTTAGCTTCACATCCACAGTAAGTCGGTGCTGGCAGGATCCAGTGTGTGCGTGTTAGTTTTTTGTGAGATTGACACAAGCTAGAGTCATTAAAGAGGAGGGGGCAGAAACTGAGAAAGATGTCTCCATAAAATAGAGCTGCAGCGCCAAGCCTGGTTGCACACACCTTTAATCTCAGCACCCGGGAGGAAGAAGCAGGTAGATCTCTGTGAGTTTGAGCCCACCCTGGTCTACAGAGCAAGTCCAAAACTAGGGATATTATACAAAGAAATCCTGTCTCAAACAAACAAAGCAAAAAAAAAAAAAAAAACAAAGCAAAAAAAGAAACTAAATGTGGCATGTAAGTCTGTAACGCATTTTCTTAATTAGTGATTAATGGTGGAAGGAACCATGTAAGTCTCAGGGATCAAGTCAGCCAGCCTTGGTGGCAAGTACATTTACCCAGCTGGGCCACCTTGATAGCTTTCTCTACTGGGAATTGGGGAAAGGGGCCATTCTCCATACATTCTGGCAGAATTCTACCCATGTGCTGATAATCTAAGTGAGGCAGAATTCAAATTCAACAGACTAAATTTTGGCAGAAGAAATATAACATAGTGTAAAATTCAGACTGTGTCATGGTTATCCCTCAATGTATTGGGGTTTGTAACGAGAACTCAATGTTGAAAGATATGAAAAATATACGCAATTTGTATAAGGAAGAAACATAAATAAAAGCATTAAAAGACAAGGTGGAGAGAGTGAGTTTCACAGGGCACCTGCAGCTTTTAAAGAGATTGGCAGCTTTAAGAACAAAACCTTATGTTTTACATCAGAAAAAAAATACAAAAGTTCTACTGAGGACAAGGCCACCCATCACAGCTGCCATCTTGTAAAAACATAAATTTGACTGGAAAGAAAGAGACTGAACTGACTAAAACTGGCACCAGGGAGAACGTTTTCCCAGCTTCAGCACCGAAGGCATTGAGGAGCCATTACAAGTGTGATCCGAGGCATCTGGGTGCATCTTAAGTCAGAAGCAGAACTTGGATCATGTGCAGGCTCCTGGGTTTGCAGACACCTGAAATAAGAACATGGCAGCATGAAGGCTTGCCCTGAGGCCAGCCAATATGTGACAGGATTTGATTCCTAGCAAGAAGGCTTTCAAAGGCAATTGTGTGGAAGGAGAAATCTAAATCAGAGCAGAAACTTCAGGGTATTGAAGATGCCAGCGTGGTGGGTTGTCCACTGTGAAGAGCTGCAAGCATTGAGTAGAACCAGCCTTTCCCAAAGGCTGCATGTGCTGCAGATGGCAGAAGGAGGGGTGGAGCTTCAAGGCCACTGAAGCCCAAATGGTGCCACCTGCATGCCAGACAGGGATCTGAGGGGTTGGTGTGTACCCTGCTGGGCTTCAGTCTTGCTTTCATCTGATCTTTCCTTTCCACTCTCCTGTTAGGACCTCTTTCCAAATAGGAATGTTTACTCTGCCCTGTTGTATACTGGAGGAATGTACAGCTTGATCTGAAAAAGAGAGCAGAACAGAAGCTCCCAGCTAGGAGAATGCTTTGAGTCTCAGAGGAGGCTTTGAAGTTTTGGATACCGTAAGACCTGTTAAGTCTGTGGAGACGCTGGAAGCTGGATAAATGTATTTTACCATTCTGAGCGAAACATAAGGCCTTGGAGCTGAGCATGGAGTGCTATGGATTAAAGTTATATGTTTGAGTTTCAGGTTGTCAAAGGATGAACGTGTAATGATGAATTTCAATAGAAATTCCCAGGACATTAATGAGGAATACCTTCAGTTGTGTTTGTGAATGCTTTTCGATAGACAATTAACTGAGCCGGCAAGACCTGCTCTGAGTGTGTGTGGTATCACTACTGGGCAGAGTTGTGGGATGGATAGAGAGAGGAGAAAGGAGAAAGCATGCTGCCTTTTCTGATTCTGAATGATCCAGAGATGTGAGTGACCAGCCTTCTGCGACCCAGCACAGATCTGGGTCCAATTCTATCCCTGCCTGCCATGACAGACTATATCCACGGAACTTAAGACATGATAAACCTTTCCTGCCTAAAAACAAAAAGGTATTCAATGTTCCTTTCCCGCAGTATTTGCGCATGCATCTATATTCAATAACTAGTTAATTTTACCCCAATGTGAGGATTTGTGCCCACATTTGTGTTTACCTAGATGTCTAGCATAGATTCATGGGTGAATTTATCAATCTATTGTAACTTATATATGCCTCTCTCTTTTGTATTTTTAGATATTTCCCTTGGTCACTAAGCAATTGACTATTCTATGTATTGATGCTTTTCTGATAGCCAATTTATTTTATATTGTGAAGCCTCATGAAGGAGCAACATAAAATCATAAAATCACTAATTTCAGCAAAGCATGTGCAATCTACAATGTGTAACGCTGCAAACGCTACACTCTGTGGCTTCACCTATCCATCTACCCATACGTTCAGCCTGTAAGCAAACATTTTGAACACAAACTCTGGGATGTCTAAGGATTATGGATTTGGGGGTCTAGTTCAGTGGTTGGATGCTTGCCTGATATTTAGAAAGCCCCAGGGAAAGATAAGGAAGGAAGGAGAGGGAGAGAAAGAGAGGGAGCCGAGGAAGAGGGGAGGGGAAATCTGACATAGGCCCTGCTGTGAGGTAGATGGACCCCCAGCTCCTTGCTGCTTTTCCACCTTGCCTTCGGTGTCTCAGACAATAAGCAATTGACTACTTTGCATATTTGCTGCCATTCGGAAGCCAATTGAGGATATTCAGCTTTTCAATTATCTGTTTTGATCTGTCTCAAGTAACAGTCATTGCCTCACAGACCTGGAAAATGATGCTAATTCTCTAGCTAACTTAACAAGGGAATGTTTTTAGCAGGATACATAAAAGAAGGCAGAACTTTGAATTCTGTCGTATTAAAGGATTTGTTTTCAGAAAGGCTGTGATATTATATATAGATTTTGTCCACAGATACCTTCTAGTGATGGGGAAAATTAGTCCTTAAGGTAGTTTATCTGGTGTGGTAACATTCCACATGGGAATTCTGGAACTGGAAGAGGGTGATATAGATGTATGCACAGAGGCCCATGTGTTTTGGGCTTGTTAACAACATAATTTTCTTGCATAGATTTTTTTTTTAATAATACGATACAGGATCTGTTCAGTGAGTAGCCCGCTTTGAACTAATACACGATAGTTCATCTTGTAGTTTTTCTCTGCTCATAATACATTGGCCGACATACCTTATAATTACAAACGCCAGTGGTTTTGGTTTCCTTCGTTTTCCAGGTGAAGAGGAGCCAGTTCTAACCCCTAGCTTTATTGAAAAGAGACACTCTTTTCCACCCCTCCACTGAAACACCTAACATCAAGTATGCCAAGCATGTTGTCTTCCCCTGAGCTAGGCACTCAGCCCCCTGTTTAGCTTCTTCCTTTTTCTGACCCAGTGTTTGTAACTCCCTCCCGTATACCAGTGCTGATTCTGCAATGATGAATAGTTTGCTTGTTTAAACAATAAACTGGACATCTGACTCCCTCCCAGGCACATACAGCGTTGCTCCATTTTTCTGCCGTACTTGGTGCTGTGTGAAGCCTCTCTTGTTGTAGGCTGGGATGAGTTTGCATGTGAATAATGAGACTGCAGTTCTACCCAAACCTACCCTGTCTTAATCACCGCAGCTTAAAAATCAGCAGATCACAGTATCTGATCGGGTAGTCTCTCTGGTTGACTCAGTGTTGTGTTGTTCCCTGAACCTTGAAGATGTGGCTAGTTCGAATCCAGACTTACGACAAGTGTGATCGACACCCGCTGCTTACTTCCTTAGATGTGACTATTAGGAAAATAAATTTTAAACCATTTTGTCTCACACAGTATTTCTCTTTGGTGCATGTGTGTGCATGCGGAGACAATGAATGGTTATGGGTTATTAGCTCTGAGCCAACAGAATGCTGGGGTGACGTTGGAAGACAGGGCAGTGAGCCATATAAGATCAGTTCTGAGCCCTGAGATGTGATGTAGTTTGTATTATAGTGGGGTGTGCTTGGGATCTGCAAACCCTTCCTGATTTTCTCTCTCCCCTTTGGATTTGGAGCATCTATGCTGCCCCCCGCCCCCGTCACTGTCTTTTGCAAATTCATACCATGTTTGGCTATGAAATTACACATATACACAGGCACATAGCTGATAGTCAAGGAGTTCTGCCTTTGCCTGAATCATACCTCAAACATCATCCACGTCTGATTTACACTGAGCCAGAAGGCTGAGAAGTCATTCATATCTGATTTAAACAGCAGTTGATACCTCAGGTGCAGGAATAAGTTCAACATTTTAGGATGCAATTAATGTAGATAACTTATGAGGAAAAAAAACCACCATATATTTGAGGGGTCCTGACTCCTTCTGATCCCCTCTAGAGATGATGTTCCCCAACTCTCAGAGTCAGTCCTCCCCAGAAGCAACGTTTTCAACTCTCCATGTCATGTTGAAGGTAGTCACATTCAGGTCTTAGGAGACCAACAGAGTTCACACAGCAATGAAGCCAGGGCTCCTGGTGATTTGCCACACTAAGACCCCAGACCCTTGCTTTCCTCTTCAGATGTATTTTTGCTTACATTGATGTAATATTTGATCTCCACATTTTGTTCACTGGCTCAAGACTCCCCGTTCTCGTCTGTCAGATGGGTCGGTTTGAGGCTGAAAATCATTTTAAAGCATTTTAAAGCAGGTCCGGCCCATGCTTGGTAGGGGCTCTTTCCTTTCTTTAGCCTTGCTCCCCGCACCCCGCTCCAGGACTGAGCCCTCTTGAGGGAAGCGAAGTACCCATCAAGGCTCCCAGGAGCCAAAGGTCCCAGGAGTATGACCCGCTCTGGGGAAAGGAGAGGATCAAGCGCCACAGCTTTCTTTCTAAGAAGCAGGGTGCAGCAGGCCCCCTGTGGGGAGAGGGCCTAGGGTCTCACCAGCCTCAGGGAAGCAGTGAATTCAGTCCTTGAACTAGGAGCCAATCAGGAGAGAGCTGAAGCTGCCTCTGGTTCCCTTGGGAACTTGAGAGCTTATGGGGATGTGTTCCTTCTGCTCTCAGCTGGGAAGAAGCCAGTGGAGAATTCACCCCTCTGCACAGACAGCGCTCCCTCCCCTCCCCCACCCCACCCCCCTTCGCTCTCACAGCCCACCAGTTCTGGGGCAGCCCTGGGTAGCAGTTCAGGCCTTTCTTTCTGCACACAATTGACTGGAGGGCCCAAGTCTGGGCCATTCAGACACCACATGGAAGGCTGTTTTTTGTCAGTTCTCTCACGGCTTCTAGATGCATCTTTTCCAGCAGAGGCGAAAAGCAACTGGCCTGCTGTCTCCCAGGACAGCTGCTAGGCTTCTTTCTGGGGCTGGTGTGTTCTAAAACCTTAAGCTTTTAACATTTCAAGTGTTTTCCCCCTGTGGGTTCCTATGGACATTGAGTTCAGGCTACCTTTTTTTTCTTTCTTCCCAACCCCCTAAGCTGAAAGGTTCGATTCTTCCATCTATCCATCAACAAATCGTATTGAATGACGGTGCTCAGTGACCCAGGATGCCACCGGAGACAAAACACACCGTACATATTTTCTGGTCTCCCTGGAAAATTAGTGCGAACACTTTCATCAGAGCAGTGGAGGAAAATGAACACAGAGCAGAGAAGATCGGCTTTGTTTTTGTTTTGTTTCCCTCGGAGGAGGTTTCACCTCCCTCAAACAATGACGTTTATATTATCCTTTGCCTGCAAATTAAGCAGATGAGTAGAATTCCCGTGTGCATCGGGCTGGTGTTCTGCACACGTCCCAGGATGGCCACCTCTCCTCCTGGGCCGTGGCAAATCTGGTCCATTTTTGCCCTGACTTGTTAAAAGTGACACTTAAAATATTTTAATTCCAATTCATGTCCCATCTGCCCCACCCCCTCCCCACCTCCCACCCTCATCCCCTACCCTCACCCCCAGCTCTGCTCAGACGTCACTCCTGTGTCTGATTCTGGGAGAAAAATGGTTAGTTTGTTCTACATTTTCTCCTGTTAATTTTCTCTTTTATGATGAGATAGGATCTTGCCTTCTGGAAAGGAAGCCAGAGAAGAAGTGAGTACTGGGGTTCTCCCTGACACCTCTCAGTTGAACACCCCCACCCAAACCCCTGGCTTTAAGCTGAAGACAACTAATTCCCAACTTTGCAGACTACAGAATTTTGGATGAAAATGTGCACCGGGTGGTCTATGCAAAGCAGCTTCCGTCTGAGGCAGAGCAACCCCGAAGGCAGTGGTTCAGATGAGTGGGCTGGTGACAGGGATAATGAATGCTGGGGACTCTTGTCGAGAACACCTGGTGGAGGAGTATCCCGAAGACGCCTTAAGAGTGGGGGGGCCTCAACTGGAACAACACACTGGAGACAGACATGGACCTTTACTGGTTTGAGTAGCAAGGCTCACAGCATGGAAAGGGCTTCTGGAATCTAGAGGACCTCAACTTCGGATGAGCGGCTGGTGAGGCGAAAACAGCATTTCCAGCAGAGGAGGCGCCACCTCCTCTGTTCTATCCTGCAGCCCACTTAGAACTTTTAGTTTTTGTTTTGTTAGGGGAAGCAAGGTTTTCAAAATCAGGGACAAGGGACAATGGAGGGCTGGAAGTCATGCAAAACACTCATCAGAAGATTCAGCAGTACGGCATTTGAGTGAGCTGTGGTGCTATAGATGTAATCTGGGAGGATGTGGGTAAGAGCTACTCCAGTACCCAAACAAAACAGTATTCTGACTGAGGCAGAACTGGGTCATAGCTCCAGCGTCTTAGCTGATTGATGATGAGCCTTGGGCGAGATGGTGATAGGAATAATAAATACTGATAGAATTCGTCTGCCTTGACAGGTGAGCAGGCACAAGTACTTCACACATAATGCCCTGCCGGTTAAATACTCATGGTGTTGGCAGACATAGTCATAATGATGCCATCCTACGAGCACTTCTAGCGTGAGACCTGAACTTAAATTACGGTGCTTCCTAAACCCCAAACGCAAAACCTGTAGAGTAGCAACAGGATGCCTCGGTGGAAAATGCCATGCCGTGAAACCTGGCTTTGTGCACAATATTTAAAATAGTGTGTGGCAGTCCCTGTAAGCACATCAGGTTTGTGTCTAAGCACGTCCCCAAAGTACTTGGTGATTGTGTCTGTGAATATTCTAGAATCTGAATCTCCTGTCCCAAGCAATTTAGATAAGCCTAATCAGCCAGCATTCCCACTTTCATAAGAAGATAGCTTTGGCTCATCTGCCCAGAGGCTTTGCTGTATGTCCAGTTGGCTAATCTCCAGTCTCCTATCTAGCACTTTTTGACCTCATAGTCCAAAGGGGCATCTTGTCACCTGGCAGATGATTTTGGGTAGTTTAGGAGTGAAGATCCTTGATAAAGGAATTGCTCCATCACAAGCCTAGGATCACCCTGGTGATAAGATCATTGCATTATCCCCGTGCCAGTTGCCTGGGGCATGGAGATCCTGAGTAGATGAACTAGTTAGTCAAAGCCCATCAGTTTCCTCCTCAGAAAAAAAAAAAAAGGCACCTTTACTCAGTCAGGCCGTTCAGAGATGAATGGTATAATCAGCACATTCGAGGAGTGTCCTTTGGAAACAAATTGCTCACAACACAGAACTTCAAAGCAGATGTTAAGATGTTTGAACATCGTAATGGTCATGGTCAAGGCTGTATTAAACATGGCCTGCACGACAGACCCACGGAGGATACGTGTATAAGAAGACACGGACTGGTGTGATTATCATTTGAGCCAAAGATCTTACCCATTCCAGCCAGAGCCTAGAACCTTTCAGAAAACCTGGAGGAACTTGGTCCTCTCCCTAAGCCCCCACTGCCCAACACCCAGTGGGAGCAAGGGTAGGCTCCTTACAATCCATCTAGACTGAGCAGCACTTGAACGAAGAACAAGGGAAAAGGCAGCTGATATGTGGGTCTTCCTTCTCCCTTGACCTCTATCCTTGGAGACCTCTCTGGCCATCTCTGCTCCAGGGCCTTTTGTTCTTCTCAGTTAGTTCTTTTCTGAATCAACTTTAGGTACCTAGTAACTTCTGCTCTCCTTTCTGGCTCAGCCCCAACTCTAGACAGCATCCAACTCCCCGTGTACAGAGCAAATCCCATATGGAGGTTTCATTTCTCCTGGAGATGTTCTCAGTGCTTGAAGCTGTGCCGTTTAGGTCTGAACTTTGAAGTGAGGGCTAGGCATGAAGGAGAGAACAGAGAACAGCTGTTTGTTTAAGTGAGGTTTATGTTTGAGGAGAGTTGGGTGCCTGTGTGGGAGAGATGATTCTATGAATCAGTTCAAGTATATATACCGTTTCTCGGGCTGGGGATGTTACAGTAGCTGTCTGTTATAGAACCAAGCGTACAGGACAGGGCCAGTACCAGGAGCAAAACTAAAACATTCAGAGTGCATTACACATTTGCAAGTCAAAACAAAACAGCACCGAGGGAATGTATGTTCAGCACAGAGGTATCCATGATCTCACTGTGTACTCAGACCTGAAACTGATCACCTTTGTGACCAGCAAAATGGCATGTTACCATGTTCAATGACCTGAATTTTATCTGGAACCTACATGGTAGAAGGAGAGAAATGGCTGCTGAAAATTGTCCTCTGATGTGCCCTGTAGCATGAGAATGCATGTGTGTGTGTGTATGTGTATGTGTATGTATATATATATATATATATATATATATATATATATATATATATATACACACACACATGTGTGCATATACACGTATGTACACACACCTTTCATATATGTAGCACCTTTAACACCTGAGGAACTTGAATGCTGAACTAAAGATGGTGAAAGCCAGGTGGATGAACATCTGGGCATCTGATCAGGGTCCTCGGTAAGGCACAGGGTATCTTTTCCCTGGGTCACAAAGTTCTAGGACTGTGGTTAGGCTCCACATTTGGAGGGCTCCTTACAATACATCTAGTCAGAGCAAGGGAACAGAGCAGCTGATATTTGGGTGTGTCCTCTCCTTGTATTAATTCTCAATGCCATAAAATTCTCTTGTTTAAGAGGACTGTGTATCCCAGGCAATTCCTGGGCTGTTTTCAATGTTTCCATTTCCCTGAAGAAGTTTATGAGGATCTACTCTGTGCTGCCTCTGTAGCTTCTACTGGACCCACTTACCCTTTGGTTTATTGGTTCAGCTCTAAGCCACTCTGTAGAGGGCTCCTTCTCTCCTGCAGCTGTCTTTCCTAGTCACCTAGCTCATCTACAAAAAGACAGCCTTCTCCATTCCTCTCTGGTAGTAATAGATATTCACTCCTGGGTGGAGGCGAAAACACTACAGATGTGTTTGTTTTTTAAAAGCCTGTGTAAACATAAACAGGTGAAATATTACAAAACAAAACATTCCAGAGACATTGGCATAAGCGTCGTTTCTAGATGGTCCAGAGTGTTTCACACATAACTTCAACTTCTGATGGATCATAGATGGTGTAGAACTCCTGTAGGATTTATGCTCACTTAACCCAGAAACATCCCATTTAAAGATCATGGGAGGGAAAAAACACTTTTAAAAATTGCTGTATAGTGTTGTACACCTCTAAGTGTAGCATTTTGGAGTTTGAAGCAGGAAAACTGTACAAAATTGAGGTCAGGTTAGGCTACATGATGAGATACTATCTTAAGAAACAAGCAAACTGCCAGGTAGTGGTGGCGCATGCCTTTAATTCCAGCACTTGGGAGGCAGAGGCAGAGGCAGACGGATTTCTGAGTTCGAGGCCAGCCTGGTCTACAAAGTGAGTTCCAGGACAGCCAGGGCTACACAGAGAAACCTTGTCTTGAAAAAACAAACAAAACAAAAGAAAGAAAGAAACAAACCTTTCATCTTCTAATGCTTAAGAAGAGCCTCTCCCATCACAAGCTACCACATTCCATACTGTCCAATTGTGATTCAGACGGACTGCCACTGCTCACTTTTATTTTTAGCTTAAGGAAAGCAATTCGATGAAATCGAATGACCCTAAGAATTAAGCAGAAAATGCAGAAGCCATTAGTAACAGCAAGCCTATTGAAAAGAAAGTGTCTATACATTGTTTTACTGACACTAGCTGAGAGAATCAGATGCAGGTTGCCAAGGGAAGTTCAGCTCATAAATCGCAAGGGAACTGTATATGACCAGGTTCTGATGTGTTCTATTTCTTCATTAAAGTGTGCTGTCTAGGGCTAGAGAGATGGCTCAGTGGTTAAGAGTACTACCTGCTCTTCCAGAGGTCCGAGAGTTCAATTCCCAGCAACCACATGCTGGCTCGCAACCATCTGTAATGGGATCCGCTGCCCTCTTCTGGTGTGTCTGAAGATAGTTACAGTATACTCATATACATAAAATAAATAATTCTTTTAAAAATGTGTTGTCAATCAGATTGGAAAGAAATGCCTAATTAATACCATAGGGTGCCAAAAAAAAAGTAACCATCATCTCTCTAAGCAGCTCCACCCCTCTCTCTCCACCCCTCTCTCATGCCACCACCCCTCCCCCACATTGTACTTCATGATCAAAAGCATTCTAGAAACTGTAAAACTCACCACACTATACAGCTTCCTCTTTATAACTGCAAACCAACTAGAACTAATGTTTCTAACCACTTTCCACCCTTTCCTTCCCTGGATCCATGGGAGGATCCCAGTACAAGGCAATGGAATGGAAACCATGAGGTTGTATCTTTGAGATCTCCCTCTGCAAGGCCTTGGAGGAATTTGGAAGAGCTTAGCTCCGTAGGAGCATAGGAGAGATGGAGAAGAAAGCCTCATTTGCCTACTTCAGGAACAAATGGCAGATTGGCACATACTTAATGTTCTACTACTGTTACCCCAGTCTCAGCGGAGCGGGCATAGTCCATACTTTTTTGGTTAACAGGGACCTGTTGTGTCCTGATGTATCTTGAAGAACCATGGCCCCTCAACAGTCCCAGGCAAACTCACAGGCCGCACATGGGATTAGTTAGTGGTAACCGAGAAGGAATCAAGGGCTGGAGAAGGAACAGATACAAAATATTAGATATAGACTCAAGACTCCGAGAAATGTCTCCACCCCCCCTGACATCCAGGCACCAAAACTTGTCTTTCTCTTCATCATGGTGCCTGCTGTCCCCTGTTCTCACGAATGTTTTCCACTCTCTTCAATCAGGACTCCACACTGCCAGTCTTCCCGTGGAATTTCCATTGATCTTTATGCCACCCTCTTTTTTCCTAGTCCCTCTGCATATGGCTACCAGATTAGTCCCCTTAAACGTTACTTAACACATGTCTCGCTGAAGGTTGTATGGTTCCATCATGCTCACACTGGGCCTTAAGACCTCATGATAACGCCACTGGCTGCTTTGCAAGCTCATCTGCCTTGACTTCTTCTTTGAGTCTTTTGTTTCTTTAAGGATACTTTTGTAGCCTTTTATTTCTTCAAATATACAGAAGGTAGCCACTGTATTTTCTGTGTGTGATCTTTCTTTGGTGATGTCTTTGTGGGTCTGGGTCATCACTTGGTACTGACTCACTCACAGTGCCTTGTTTTCTCCTGTGTTCATTGTTGTCATTATTATTATTATTATCATCATCATCACGTTCTCTTTAATGTTATCTAGGAGAATTCTTCAAAGTTTGAATTTAAGGTAAGAAAGAATTTTAGTTTGTATCTACTAGTTATTTCAAATGTTTCAGCTCTTTTTCAGCTGCAACTAAATTCTTGGCTGAATAGTAAACAAACCACACAGGTGGTGTGAATTTGGACCATGCTCCATCAGACATGGCTTACCCTGTGGTTATGAATTCTCACAGAGTAGGTCACCTCATAGTTGAGGTGAAAGAAGGTACCTTAGTTACTTTTCGATTGCTGTAAAAAGGCACCATGACCAAACTTGCTTATAGTTTTATGGGATGAGTCTATTACTACCAGAAAGCATAGCAGCAGAGAGGCCTGGTGCTGGAGAAATAGCTGAGTGCTAACATCTGATCCACAAGCATGGGGCTTTCTTCAAATGCCTGCTTGAAGTGGCAAGTTTTTGTGTAAGTCACTCATTGAAGGTTTATACAAGTCTCAGACGTACGCCGACACTTCCCATTTGATGCCTCATGTTCTCTATCACTTATGTGTAGCTCTTTCCGACCGATGCTCTAGGCAAAGACTGATAAAGACCCACAGAGCAATAAACTAAACCATGTAGTTCTCAGGCCTTTGGATGTGGTTTGTGTGGGTGGGTGGGGTGGGTGGATGGGGTATGGAAGATTTTGGAACCGGGGGCTTGAAAAGCTCTTGAATACTGTGAGGAGAGCTTGATGGGCCATTCCAGGGAAAGCCTGGAAGACAGGGATACTGAAGGAAATGCAGACAGTAGAGACTCAGAGGTTCCAGAAGAGAACAAGGACTCTATCAGAAACTGGACTAGAGACCACTTGTGTGATGCTCTGGTCAAAAAATTCTGACTGCATTTCGTCCACATCCCAAGAACTTGAGTGAAGTTTTAAAGAAAACCTCACTTTAAAGAAAAACAACTTTTTTTTTTTTTTTTTTTTTTTTTTTTTGCCAGATATTTTGAGTCAGGATAGTCTCCAGGCAATATCATTGTTACTGTTTGCTACTCTCCTCTAGGTCTACAGAGAGGAAGAAAAAGATGAGAAAAGTGTAAAGTTTGAGGCAGAAAGGTGTGTGAGTGTGGTGGTTTGAATATGCTTGGCTCAGGGTGTGGCCCTATTCAGAGGGGACTTTGTTGGAGTAGGTGTGGCCTTGTTGGAGAAAGTGTGTCACTGTGGGCGTGGCTTTAAGGCCCTCCTAGCTGCTTGGAAAATAGTCTTCTCCTAGCAGCCTTCAGATGAAGATGTAGAACTCTCAGCTCCTCCTGCACTATGCATGTCTGGTGCTATGTCCCTGCCTTGATGACAACGGACTGAAATTCTGAATCTGTAAGCCAGTCCCAATTAAATGTTGTCCTTATCAGAGTTGCCTTGGCCATGATGTCTGTTCACAGCAGTAAAACCCTAACAAGACAATACACAAATTTAAAGTTCAGACAGTCATACTTCAGATAACAAAGCATCTGTTATTTTTAAAGAAATCAGATCCACAGAAGAGAAACTGGACTCTATTCTTGGGTAATAAAAAAAGATGTTCTGAGCCAGGCGGTGGTGGCGCATGCCTTTAATCCCAGCACTTGGGAGGCAAAGGCAGGCAGATTTCTGGGTTTGAGGCCAACCTGGTCTACAGAGTGAGTTCCAGGATAGCCAGGGCTATACAGAGAAACTCTGTCTAGAAAAAAACAAAAACAAAAACAAAAACAAAACAAAAACAATCAAACAAACAAAAAAAGATGTTCTGAAGACAAGACCCTATCCATCATAAGCTTCAATTTCTGAAAATGCAAATTCATCTGAGAGAGCCTGAACTCAGATTGCCATAGATGTGGTTCTCTATAGATGTGGTTCTCTGCTTATCAACAACTACCCAGGAACGCATTTCTTTCTTCAGGGTGAGCATGAAAGGGCCAAGCACCTGTAGGCCAAGCAGGCCAGATTCCACTCATCCAGAGGTAATGGTGGAACTAGGCAGTGTTGTCCACCTGGTATTTGTCTTACAGGCATGAAAGATGCAAGACTGAGGGTTCCATGGAGTCTTGTAACCCAGTTCCTGAGGCTTCCTGAGACCCAACAGTATAGAGCAGGGTTTGATTTCCTGCAAGATGAAGTAAACGCATTTTGCGTGGTGAGATGGAAGGAAACTCTAGGGTGCAAGGGAAGAAGGTTATTGTTTAAAATGATGCATTTTGGGTGTCAAGGTGACAAGGGGTAGGATTCTGATGGTTAATCTACATTATCAACTAGATGGGATTTAGGATCCCCATGAAAACACATCTCTATGCATCATATAGATTAAGTCTCCCCTATATGTGAGTAGTCATTGTGTGGGCTGGAGTCCTTAACTGAATAACAAGGAGAGGGCAAACCTAGGGCAGCAGTCCTTTGTTTCTTTCTGCCTCTGTCTGTGGATGCCACAGGACCAGTGTCTCAGGCTCCTGCCATCATGACTTCCCTGTTACAGCGGGCTGTAGCTTGAAACTGTAAGCCAGAAAGAACCCCTCCTTAAAATGTTTTGTTTTGTTTTGTTTTGGTCAGGGTATTTTGTCATATCAACAACATAAGTAACTGTTACAATAAGGTCATGAAGAGGAATAGATAGAATCAAGAACACAAAATAACCGGTATTTATTTTATTTTATTTATTTATTTATTTATTTATTTATATAAGTACACTGTAGCTGTCTTCAGACACTCCAGAAGGGGGCGTCAGATCTTGTTACTGGTGGTTGTGAGCCACCATGTGGTTGCTGGGATTTGAACTCAGGACCTTCGGAAGAGCAATCGGGTGCTCTTACCTGCTGAGCCATCTCACCAGCCCTCTTTTTTTTTTTTTTTAAAGATTTATTTATTTATTATATGTAAATACACTGTAGCTGTCTTCAGACACTCCAGAAGAGGGCACCAGTTTTCGTTACGGATGGTTGTGAGCCACCATATGGTTGCTGGGATTTGAACTCAGGACCTTTGGAAGAGCAGTTGGTGCTCTTAACCACTGAGCCATCTCGCCAGCCCAATAACTGGTATTTTTATGATCAGCAACTGAACTGTCTATTTTAAGTGAGGAGAGAAATTACTGAAGAGATAGTAGTTGGCTCATGGAGGGAATCAAGATGCCTAGTGAGCCCTGCCAGGGATCTATGTGGAATGTCATGGCCATAATCTATGATCTCCCCATGAAGCTGCACCAGGAGTCTGCTGATACTGGTGCTAAGGTGTAGCGGGTTTGGCCTAATGCTGCTTATATTCTTATGTTAATTTGGGCCCCCCAAACTGTTTGCACAAGAATCCCCGTCAGCACCTAAGACACTGTGGGACCCTTCCCCAAGTTGGTTCTGTTGGTAAATAAAGTTTCTGGTAACTAATGGCTGGGCAGGGCAGACAGAGGCAGGACCTTTAGGATTCCCCAAGGAGAGATGGAGGGAGAAAGGGAGATCTGCTATCCTGGGAGAAAGAGAGAAGAGATGCCACTCACTCCTGAGGAGCATGGAGAACACAGCCGCCACGTAGGAGCCAGAGGGAAAGCTGCCCATGAGGGCTACACATCTGGGTCCAGGGCAGCCAAGATGGAATGTAGGATTTGCTAAGAAATAACTCGGGAATATCGGAGGGAGGTGGATTAGCCACGTGGAGGTTAAGGAGTGGCCCAGCCATTGAGCTGATTGAGGCATATCAACATATAAAGGCTGTGTGTGTGTCTTTTAATCAGGAATCCAGAACATTGGAGCAGGCAACAGGGAATGAGCTGCCTCTGGGATCCGTTTAAGTTTGTAACTGGGTACTACTACAGACAAGCTGTCTCCCTTACTCTGCCTCTACCTCCCTTATTGAGCATTAGACGTCATGAAGTGCCCCATGGCCCGTTGAAGATTCTCCACCTGTCACTCACAAGTAGCCCCAGTCAAACCTGTGTGCAAGGAGGCAGAAATAATATGGAGCTATGAGCCTCGGTAGCAGGCTGAGACCAAGCATCCTACACTGAAGAAGCGGGGCTGCATTCACTACTCTTGGACCTCTGTGGTGGAACACTTCACTGGATTGACTTAGAGCACAGATTTATTTTAGATACAGGTTTTCTCCGGTAGGAAGGAATGGTCAAGCAGCTCATTCATGGTGGTGGGAGCGTGTAGGTGAGATTGTACCCATCAGGAAGCAGAGGGCATGCCAGGAACAAGGCTATTCTAACCCTCATAGATATGCCTCTAGTGTAGTACCTCCTCTGGCTAGGACTCACTTCCTAAAAGCAACACAGCCTCCCATAATAGCACCACGTGGTGGGGAACAAGAGTTAGAACATGACCTATGGGGACCTTTCAGACTCGATGAGGGCTCAAGTGACAGTCATTAGGTAGGCTTTGTGGACAGACTAAAAGGGCTCAGTTTAAAAATAAAAAAATGTCCAAGGCAGGAGTGGGGAAGTTCAGAATATTTAACTTTTTAACTAGTCTTTTTTTTTTTTTTAAGTGAATGTCAGCTCCCAAAATAATTGTCCAGAACTGGACAAAGTAAAACCATCAATTTTGTTTAAATGAAATCATGACAAATTATTTTAGTAAAGTAAGCTTGCCAATAAAGGATTCAGAGACTTGGGAGGAGCTTCTGAATATCAGTGTGATGACTTTGCTGATCCAATAATTTTTCTTATACAACTGCAGAAGCATAATGGGCGAGACTTGCAGTGGGGCTCAGCAAATTAGAGATAGCTATGACAGCGTGTTTACTGTAGCAGGGTTTTGTTTGTTCTTGGCAGAGGGCAACAATCTTAACGGAATCTTGTCAGTCTGCCTTGTCTGAACTCTTCCAAGGGGAGGTCTGAGATTCCAGAGCACACTCATCATTTTGAAATACAGGTCAGCCCAAAGATGGGATTAAGATAAGTAAATGAGTGCACTATCCACACTGGAATGCAAGTCTCTCAGTGAAGCAGTCCCGTGTAGGCTGTTATCTTATCATCTCTGTTTTTAGAATGAATTGAGCTGCCTACAAAAGAGCCTTACTGACCACTGGGGTCATGGAAGATGGGCTTTAAACCACAAAACATAATGACCCCCCCCCCCAAACTAACTCTCAAGACTCCTTTTGGCTCTGTTAGGCATAAAATCTGCAGATCTTTCCCATCAGCCTTGGCTATCTTATCTATCAACAACAAACTGTCTGAAGCTGGTAAGGCCAGCGGACAGGAGCAGGAGAGCTGTGCACCGCTTTTGACAACGATAGGGCTGGACCCGCCAATGTCATCAGATATACTTACTTTTTTGACTTAGTTCCTTTGCAATCTTTTCATTTGTGTGTGGTCCTCAGATGAAAGCTAATCCTCTGAGCGTCTGTCAGAGTTGGATGGCCCTAGGAATATTATGAAGGAGACCTCCCCTTGTACTCAGATGCCTTCACGTCTTCCAGCTTTGTTTTCCTTCCCACCCATCTTGGAGGGCCCCGTATCGCTGAACCACCCTTTACCACCTTCCAAGCATTCCTGTAAATACGAGCATGGTTTTGGCACGTTGCCATCCCAACCAAGCTAGAGGGATTCAAATGTAATAGAGTTGTAGATGAGTCTTTGTTCAAAATCAACTTGAGGAAAGACCAAAATAAAAATAGAAGAATCCAGAAAGATGCCTTCTCTTGTGGATGTTTGATTTAGGTTAGTTCCAAACTTGTCGTACAGTGAGTGCATGGTGAATTTCAAACATATGAGTGTTTTGTTATGCACCTTCAGTGGATCAGTGGCTGCCCTGGGTACTCAGGCTAACAATAGAGACAACCTGTGTCACTGGGCAGCTCACAGTTTATGCAGAACATGGGACCAAAGGAAAGGTTACAACACCCAACCATAGTCCCCATCGCTTAAGGTAGGAATAGACATCTGTTAGCACTTACCTCATACCATGTTTTCCCAAGATCCTAACTCAGTGTCAGCATCTATCAGGCTTTCAAAATATCAGTGCAACAATAAATGAATAAATAAACATTCACATAAAATATTATTAAAGTGCAAGGCAAGTTAGGTCAAATCGCAATTACTTGTAAGGCGTCCTTTGCCTTTAGCCAGTTAATTAGGTATGAAGTCGTTTAAGAAGTTGTAATTTGGGCTCTGGTTAAGGTGTAGCTAGAAGAGAGCCTGGCCTTGGCTGAGCTCTCAATAAAAGTGAGTTGAATTTTAAGTGGGAGTTTGTGTGAAGTATGAAGGCATTTGTGGTCTAGGCAACAGCCATTCTAATACCTTGCATGTCACTGGCATTCTATAGGAACACATTAAATATTGCTTTTAATGAATATACTGGCTGGCTTTGTGTGTCAACTTGACTCAAGCTGGAGTTATCACAGAGAAAGGAGCCTCCCTTGAGAAAATGCCTCCATGAGATCCAGCTGTAAGGCATTTTCTCAATTAGTGATCAAGGGTGGGAGTGCCCATTGTGAGTGGTGCAGTCCCTGGGCTGGTGGTCCTAGGTTCTATAAGAAAGGAGGCTGAGCAAGCCAAGCAAAGCAATCTCGTAAGTAACAACCCCCCATGGCCTCTGCCTCAGCTCCTGCCTCCAAGTTCCTGCCCTGTGTGAGTTCCTGTCCTGACTTCCTTTGGTGATGANCAGCAATGTTGAAGTGTAAGCTGAATAAACCCTTTCCCCCCCAACTTGCTTCTTGGTCATGATGTTTTATGCAGGAATACAAACCCTAAGAAAAATGTCAAACATAATTTAGTTCTTATTTTGTACAATTTGTAAAACTGAAGTCAAAATAGAGCACTAACCAAAATACTTAGCTGAAGACTATTCTAGGAGGACACACAGAGGAAAACATTTGAAACTGACAATCACTCAAATCATTTTTAGAGTAGAAAAACCATGATGCATCCAGAATATGGAAAGAACATTCTCAAAAATTAGGAAAAAAGAATTTCCAACAATTAGGGAAAAAACCCATATTTTACAAGCACCAAAAGATTTGAACAGAACAAAAAATAATATTTGGGTACTGTGGTGGTTTGAATAGGAATCGTCCCCATAGACTCATATATTTGAATGCTTGGTCATTAGGGATTTGGAGATGTGGGCTTGTTGGAGTAGGTGTGGCCTTGTTAGAGAAAGTGTGACAGTGGGAGAGGGTTTTGAGGTTTCAAGGGCCCAAGCCAGTCCCAGGAGCTCTCCTTTCCTGCTGCCTATGTATCAAGATGTAGAACTCTCAATTCCTTCTCCAGCACCACGTCTGCCTGCATGTTGTCACACTTCCCCCACCATGATAGTAATGAACTAAACATCTGGTACTGTAAGCAAGCCCCAATTATTGCTTTGCTTTGTAGGAGTTGCTGTGGTCACGGTGTCTTCACAGAAGTAGAACACTAAGATAGATGTAGCAGAGAAGTAGAACACTAAGATAGATGTAGCAGAGAAGTAGAACACTAAGATAGATGTAGCAGAGAAGTAGAACACTAAGATAGATGTAGCAGGTTTTTTGGCTACTTTGTGGGTTCTTCTTTCTTCCACCCTTCTCCCCCCCTTTTATTCCATCCTTTCAACTCCCTAACACTAGATAGAAGAGAAATGGATAGAGGGGAAAGAGGATGACATTATTATTAGACTACTTCCTGCTTAAGTAGGAGCATAGAATTCCTTGGGGGTGAGTTTGATCTTCAATGTCAGGATATCTAATTTCTTTTTGTTTCTTCTTTGCGGCCAGCTACTTAACAAACCTCGACCAACAGTAACCAATCACCAATCCCACCCCAGTTCTTGGTGCCCTAGCTAGTATTTATATTTATATACCCTCTGAAAAGTCCCCAGAATTCCAAACATCACACCATTGCAGAAACTATCTGTAGCTTACAAAATCACGCTCCTGCTAGAGCACAAGGCTAATCATAGCTGCTGTGGACAATCTGAAGCAGCCCTATATCACACACCTGGGATTAAAATGAAAGACCATTGCTATTTCTGTAGCTTTTTTTTTTTTCAAAGAAACTAAACTCTCACTATAGACAGGTATCAAATAGAACATGAAAAGATACTTGGTAGCAAAATGCAATTTTAAAGAAAACCCATACCTTCCAATTACAAAGAATGGCTCTTGGATTTGAACCTAGAGCAGCCCTGAAGGCTCATGTGTAAAAGGCTAGGTTGTCAGCCCACCAGACTGTTGGTAAATGATTATATCACGAGGGCTCTGAATTTATCAATGGACGGATCCACCAATGGATCCATAATCTAATGACATTAAGAAGAGCTGTTGGAAACCCAGAGGGAACTTGGAAGGGTGGTAGGAAGTAGACCACCAGGTTTGTGCTTTTAAAGGCTACATTTTATCCTCTTTCCACTTTCTCAGTTTTCATGGCTACTATGAGGCAGAAGCTTGTTTGGGGTCTTAATAAATCTTTCCTCCTTTAAGTTTTACTTTTTCAGGTGTTTTCTCACAGAAAAGTATCAAGTGAAGTTAAAGGATCTGGAACAACTTAAACTTCAATGGAATATAAAAACCATACAGCCTTCCCAGGAAACAGTTTGCAAGTATCTTATTGGACTCAGCACATACCTAAGGCCCAGTTAAAGCTTCTAGAAATCGTGTTCTGGAAATGCATATGATTCACCTAAATGAAAGAAAATATTTCTAAAGAAAGTGAGTCATATGCAAACGCTTAGTAGGCTTGAACTGGACAAAACCTGACTCTGACATGACAGAAGCAAATATACTTTTGTAGGTAAATTGGTAGGGATGTGTTTTTCTTCTTTGGAGAATCTGCCTATTAAGTACATATATAATTGATTATTTAATAGTTCATGCTTCCTGAAGACCTGGAAGTCTAACGGTGAGAGATGGAGAAGAGAGGGGGAGATTCAGGTATTACTGTCCAAGGGAAAAGATAGGCATTCCCAGCTAAAGAGACAGTTTTACCCATATTCTACTTTCGGCCTATATTAGTTACTTTTGTTAATGAGATTAAGACATCATTCCCAAGGCAACTTATAGAAAAGTTCATTTATGTTTATGATCTAAAGCAGCAGTTCTCAACCTGTGGGTCACGATCCCTTCCGGGATTGAATGACCTTTTCACAGGGTTTGCCTAAGACTGTCAGAAAACACAGATACTGTATTACAATCCATATCAGTAACAAAATTACACTTATGAAGTAGCAATGAAAATAATTTCATGGTTGAGGGTCACCACAAAATGAGGAACTGTGTTAAAGTGCTACAACATTGAGAAGGTTGAGAACCATTGCTCTTGAGGTCTAAGAATCCATCAAGGCAATGTGGGAACCAGAGTCACAGAGGGGATAAGGGAGGTGAAGTCAAGAACTCAGGAAACAGACTCCGGAGAGAGACCAGCATGGAGGTATAGATCTACCATGATTCAAACCAGCCTCTGACCGATGGGGAGCTGACACAAGCTTTGGAGTAGCCAATCATCCCTCTGGCACTATGGCAAGGTGCCAAGCTACCAGCACCTGAGCGGATGGACTTCCTTAAAGACAGGGGAAGCAGTCTGTTCCAGGCCCATTCTGAGGTTCCACTCATTTGCTAGAATCCTCTATTTTGTGTCACATGGTATGCCAGCGGACATGGGACATAGACTAAACTCTAATAGTTTAGAGTACAGTAGAAGCCTCCATCACCGCCCACTGAGCCCCACCCAGGGGCCGCAGCACCCATATGGCAAAAAAAAAAAAAAAAAAAAAAAAAAATCACAGGCATGGTGGCAGGAACTGGAAGCTGAAGGCTCATGTCTCGAACCACAAGTATAAAGCAGAAATAACTGGAAAAATGGCACCAGTCTCTTAAACTTAAAGCCCTCTGTAGTGACACACCTCCTCCAGCAAGTTAGTACCACCTAAATGTCCTCAAATGCTGCTATCAACAGAAGGCCAAGTGTTCAACCATCTGAATATATGAAGGTCATTTTCATTCAAACCATCACACTATCCTTTGGGGCTCACATCAGTAAAAGCAATTTTCTATACTATATCTTTTGATTCAAATGCTATTATCTTCTGGATTTAGCCTACAAACGCATCAGAAATACTATTTTATCAGCTAAGTGACTACACACTAACTCAGTCAAGTTGATACATAAATTTAACCATCACACAACTACCAATAAGTAAGTAAATAAGAAATGGTGGTATACAAAGGACTGTGGTGGCACACACCTTTAATCCCAGCACTTGGGAGGGAGGAGGCAGGAGGATCTCTGTGAGTTCAAGGCCAGCTTGGTCTATAGAGTCTGTTCCAGGACAGCCAGCTCTACTTACACAAAGAACCCCTGTCTGAAAAGACACCCCCACCCCCACCCCCACCCCCACCCCCATCTCCAGACAAAAGAAGAAGAAGCAGGAGGAGGAAAAGGAGGGAGAGAGAGAGAGAGAGAGAGAGAGAGACATACCATGGAATTCCACTGAGCTAAGAGTATGAGGCAATTTTAAGTATGTGCTACATTCAACTGAATGTGCATGAAGCTCTAGGAAGTCTAAGCTCGTCTGTGGTGTTAGAAAGGTACCAGTGATAACTTGGTAGTCAGGAAGGAGCCCAGGGAGAGATGAGGGAGGGATTGACAAGAGGCAGGAAGACTTTTTTTCTCTGAGGCAGAAGCCAGCCTGGTCTAGTGAGTTCCAGGACAGCCAGTATAGAGAGACCCTGTCACACAGACACACCCTCAAACTACACAGTAAACAAAATGGACTCCAGGAAAGACAAAATGGATTCCAGCATAAATAAAATATGAACTCCTGGGAAAACAAAATATTAAACAAGAAAAAAAAATATATGCTGTCTCCTGCATGTCTGTTCTAAGCTGTACATGAAAATGTTTCAAGGCACATTGATGTAACTAAAGTTACTGTTCAATCAAAAATGAATGACAAATACCAAATGGGGCCTGAGATAGGAGAGGAAAGGAGGGACTTGAAAGGAAATATTATTTAGGACTGAGCTACCCTAAGGACCTGAGAACAGGGAACAGCCATCAGGCAAAGAGCCTAAACTCAACAAGCCATTCTCCCATGGTGAGAGTCAGCCCCGGGAGGCAATGGTAGAGAGTGGAAAGGCTGGATACTGACAAGCCAGAAAGGGCAGGCAGCAGGACGCTTGGTTTAGGCGGTGAAGAGAAGCAGGGTCAGTTAGCCCCAGCATCAGTGCCTAGGAGCAGGGTCCATCCACAGAACAACTCTGGTTTCAGGGCTTTGAACCTGAGGTCAGTGGGTAAGGCTCACCACCGAATAGTGATACCCACACCCTTCCAGTGGGTGACTGATGCTTGTCTTTTGAAAGTGTGAAGACAGGGACACCTGTTCAGACTTCAGTCTAATGGTTGATTCTTCTAGTCCCAGTGCACTTAGGGGACACCTCTCAGCAGGCACCCCAAGACACAATGGGAAATCTAAGGAGGGTGGGCAAACTTGCACAGTCTCCAGACCATAAAGCTAAGTGTGCCAAGCAGTGGTGCCCCACTAAGCAAAGATGAGAAGCTACTAACAACACAGGTCCTGGAATCCTTCTCCAGTACTAGCCCAGCACCAGTATGAACTACAAGAAAGACGAAAGCCCAAGAGCTGGACTGACCTTTTGCCTCTACATATACCAGACAAGTCCCAGGCTCCAGTGATCACAAAAGCAGTTGCCCCAGCACCTTGCCTTCCTTTTACATTTGCCATTTGCCCCTTGTGATTCTTGTTTTTCTTTTTACTCTACTTTTAGTAATATATATATATATATATATATATATATATAT
>NC_034605.1:65876863-65879725 GCF_900095145.1 Mus pahari | reverse complement strand
CATCAGATCCCATTACAGATGGTTGTGAGCCACCATGTGGTTGCTGGGAATTGAACTCAGGACCTCTGGAAGAGCAGTCAGTGCTCTTAACCACTGAGTCATCTCTCCAGCCTCCTTTATCATATTTTTTACTATACTTTCAGTAATATTTTGATTCACCTTGCTGATTATTTTAAAATACAGCTTATGGATTGTTATATCTTTATTCTGTTGGACATTTATGTAATATCAGTTATAATTTTCTCATTATTGGGAAACTTTTTCTTTTTAGATTATTTGTTCTAGTTGTTTGCTCTTTTCTTGTTTGTAGAATACTCTACTCCTCTCCTCACTCCCCTTTATTCAGTCTCATTATTTTCTATTTCCCTCTTTCATTGCCTCCCTTTTATCTCATTCACTTATAATTTCCACATTTACCCTAAATGTTTTAACTTCAGAGACTATTCTAATTAGTACTGTTATTTCCTGTTTTAGGTCACCTGTAATGTATTAGTAGGATTTGATAATGTAACTGTATCTTTTCTGATACAAGATATTGGGGTCTTACAGTCCCTTTCAAAGACATACCCCAGTGACCTAAAGACCTCTTAAAAGTTCCACTGCCACCTCCCAGTAGCTCCACCCTGGGGACTAAGCCTCAGTCCTTTGTCAAGATTCAAGACCCAGAGTGTATTAGGTTCACTTAACACAGACAGTGGCTTGCACTGCTCAGCAGAATATTCCACATGCACAGAGCAGTTCCCACAGAGGCATTAAAATGTATCAATTTGTGATCTGCGACTCAGTGGCTGACTGTCCACCATGCTTGGAAGACAGGATCATTGTGTTGTTGGAAGAAAAATGGGAACATCTTAGGCAGTATGGAGATTCACAGTCACCCCTCTGTTACGTGAACGCTTGAATTTTGTTTCTTTAAACATTTTTATTTGGGGAACGGGAAATTCTTATTAAACTTTGGATATAGTCATATGCTACAGAGATGTGAACTATTTCAAACTCACCTTTTAAAATTAAAATCTACAATGACCCTGTGGAGCAGGTCATTACTCTTAAGAATAACTTGTGGTGTCTCCCTGCTGTAGCCCCTTACCTCTGCTTCAACCAGCAACAGTATCACTTTAGGATTACATATTGGTGAGAACATCAAGTATCAACTTAAGAAAAAGAAAGGAGAACACGGTTGTTAACAAATCTGCAAGACACGAGTCATAAACCCCACTTCTTCATGTGGGTGTCTGCTTTAACCTGTGGGTGTTTCATGAATTGAGGGGGAGAAAAATAAACAGAGACTGTTGGTGTTTCATGTTTAAATGGTAACATTGTACCTCTAAGCTACCCCAGGTGGCGGGTAGGAAAGAGGTCAATGGACCAGATGTAAAGTCTAGGTTGATGCTAACTCCCTCACTCCATTTTTAACATAGAGTGATGGCAACTCACACATAAATTATGAGCTACATTTGTTCCATATGAAGTAGGTCCAGGAAAATACCCAGCAGTATTCCCATCTGAAATACATGTCTGGCTTGGCCTTCTGTAATGTTACTCAGTATTTTTCTTAGGATCAATAGCAATTTTTTATTTGTTTAAAAAAGACTTTTATTTCATTTTTTACATTAAAATATTTAAAATTTATGCATGCATGCATATAATGTGTTTAGATCAAATCTTCCCCAATTCCCTCACCTCTGATTCCTCCCATCCCCCAACAAGCTTTTCTTTTCTTTCCCCAAATTCACTCTCTTTCTCTTTCCTTGTTGATTTTTGTTTTGTTATTGTTGTTTTTGTTTTGTTTGTACCCACTGAGTCCATTTAGTGGTGCCTCTATGTGCACAAGTCTGGGTAGCTTCTCTAAGACCACATTCACTGGAGAAAACTGACCCCTTACTCTTCCCCAGATGCTACCCATTGTCAACAGCTCTTTTGATTAGGGTGGGACTACATGAGCCCCTCCTCCATCCACACTGGTGTTTTGGCTGGCTGTGTAGGTTTTATGCAGGTCTTGCTGTAAGTTCACATGTGCATTGATTCTGTCAAATAAATATTGTTTGAATGCAAACATCTACTTCTACTTTTAGAACCTTTCCACTCCCCTCTTTTCTAATGATCTCTGAGCCTTTGGAAAGGGGGTGTTACCTGGATGTCCTGTGTGGAGCTGAGTTCTGCATAGTCCCTTATCTCTGCATGTTGATCCATTGTGCGTCCCTGTACTGATCTCTACCTACTGCAAAAAAGAAGCCTCTCTGATGAAGGTTGCAGGGTGCGCTAACCTATGGGTGTAAGAATAATAACTTATGGGACAATGTATTGCTCTGTCTGCGTAGCAGGGTGGTGGTGTTAGGTTCTCCTCTATGATTTAAGCAGCTATACACTTTTGGCCCAGTTGAACACTCCCATAACATCTGCATCCCTACCACATCACTGGGCACATCTCGCCAGGCCAGTTATTGTAACTCACAGGGTGTGATCACCAGTGACTTTTCTCCCCTGGAGAAGAGTGCATCATGCATAGCACCTTCAGCACTAGGAAAGCTAGCCAACAGGGATGAAACCTCCAGATTGGTACCAGCTCAACATCTACACGTTCTATCACTCAGGTGTGTGGTATCTTCAAGCGATAAGGCCTTAGCACCAAATTCTGAAGAGAAACCAAGAGCAGTGTAAAAAGGCTGCAATGTTTAGGGGGAATCTATGGGACTCTACTAGACAACAACTTAAAGAGACATAACCCATACCTGGCACTGGGCTTTTTACCTGCAGGTCTATGGTATTTGGAGAAGCTTTGTCTACCCTATTTGGGTAACTCTATTTAAGCCGTGTGTGTGTGTGTGTGTGTGTGTGTGTGTGTGTGTGTGTGTGTGTGTG